>NC_140242.1:1720249-1741059 GCF_949987555.1 Borostomias antarcticus | reverse complement strand
ACCACACACACCTCTACACACCACACACACCTCTACACACCACACACACACCTCTACACACCACACACACCTCTACACACCACACACACCTCTACACACCACACACACCTCTACACACCACACACACCTCTACACACCACACACACCTCTACACACCACACACACCACACACACCTCTACACACCACACACACCTCTACACACCACACACACCTCTACACACCACACACACCTCTACACACCACACACACCTCTACACACCTCTACACACCTCTACACACCACACACACCTCTACACACCACACACACCTCTACACACCACACACTAAGACCAACATGATAACACACCTCTACACACCACACACACCTCTACACACCACACACACCTCTACACACCACACACACCTCTACACACCTCTACACACCACACACACCTCTACACACCTCTACACACCACACACACCTCTACACACCTCTACACACCACACACACCTCTACACACCTCTACACACCACACACACCTCTACACATCACACACACCTCTACACACCACACACACCTCTACACACCACACACCCCTCTACACACAACACACACCTCTACACATCACACACACCTCTACACACCACACACACCTCTACACACCACACACACCTCTACACACCACACACACACCTCTACACACCTCACACACCTCTACACACCACACACACCTCTACACACCACACACACCTCTACACACCACACACACCTCTACACACCACACACCTCTACACACCACACACACACCTCTACACACCACACACACCTCTACACACCACACACACCTCTACACACCACACACCCCTCTACACACCACACACACCTCTACACACCACACACACCTCTACACACCACACACACCTCTACACACCTCTACACACCACACACACCTCTACACACCACACACACCTCTACACACCACACACACCTCTACACACCTCTACACACCACACACACCTCTACACACCTCTACACACCACACACACCTCTACACACCTCTACACACCACACACACCTCTACACACCACACACACCTCTACACACCACACACACCTCTACACACCACACACACACCTCTACACACCACACACACCTCTACACACCACACACACCTCTACACACCACACACACCTCTACACACCTCTACACACCACACACACCACACACACACCTCTACACACCTCTACACACCACACACACCTCTACACATCACACACACCTCTACACACCACACACACCTCTACACACCACACACACCTCTACACACCTCTACACACCACACACACCTCTACACATCACACACACCTCTACACACCACACACACCTCTACACACCACACACACCTCTACACACCACACACCCCTCTACACACCACACACACCTCTAGACACAACACACACCTCTACACACCACACACACACCTCTACACACCACACACACCTCTACACACCACACACACACCTCTACACACCACACACACCTCTACACACCACACACTAAGACCAGACTAACGAAACAACCTGTCTGTCTGTTCGCTGGCCTCTATCTGTCTGTCTTTAGATAGATAGATAGATAGATAGATAGATAGATAGATAGATAGATAGATAGATAGATAGATAGATAGATAGATAGATAGAGAGATAGATAGATAGATAGATAGAGAGATAGATAGATAGATAGATAGATAGATAGATAGATAGATAGATAGATAGAGAGAGAGATAGATAGATAGATAGATAGATAGATAGAGAGAGAGAGAGAGAGAGAGAGATAGATAGATAGATAGATAGATAGATAGATAGAATGATAGAATGATAGAATGATAGAATGATAGAATGATAGATAGATAGATAGATTTTATTGTCTGTTTGCTTTTCTTAAAGCGCACAGTGTTGCACTTCTAAGTCCGATACCTGCGACCCAAAGGTTGAGTGTGCCTCTGTCTGTCTGTCTGTCTGTCTGTCTGTCTGTCTGTCTGTCTGTCTGTCTGTCTGTCTGTCTGTCTGTCTGTCTGTCTGCCTCTGTCTGTCTGTCTGTCCACTGGCCTGTCTGCCTGTCTGTCTGTCTGTCTGTCCACTGGCCTGTATGCCTGTCTGTCTGCCTCTGTCTGTCTGTCTGTCTCTCTGTCAGTCAGTCAGTCCGTCTGTCTGATGCTGTGTGTCCTTAGTGCATAGTGTGTTAGTGTTACGGTCTAGGACCCAAAAGCAGACACGATCGGCAAGGAGGTGAAGCCCGGAGGCGTGTTCATTGATCGGCGAAGGTCAAGCAGAATCAGGTTAGTGAGACAGGCGAGGGACAGACAGGAACGTGGTAGTCAGACAGGCGAGGGACAGACAGGAACGTGGTAGTCAGACAGGCGATGGTCAGTCAGGAACGTGGTAGTCAGACAGGCGAGGGTCAGTCAGGAACGTGGTAGTCAGACAGGCGATGGTCAGTCAGGAACGTGGTAGTCAGACAGGCGTGGGTCAGACAGGAACGTGGTAGTCAGACAGGCGATGGTGAGACAGGAACGTGGAAGTCAGACAGACGAGGGTCAGACAGGAACGTGGTAGTCAGACAGGCGTGGGTCAGACAGGAACGTGGTAGTCAGACAGGCGAGGGGGTCAGGCAGGAACGTGGTAGTCAGACAGGCGATGGTCAGAGAGGAACGTGGTAGTCAGACAGGCGATGGTCAGAGAGGAACGTGGTAGTCAGACAGACGAGGGTCAGGCAGGAACGTTGTAGTCTGTATCCAAGTTATAGTAATACATTAGGCCCTGTGTATATCCAAGTTATAGTAATACATTAGGCCCTGTGTATATCCAAGTTATAGTAATACATTAGGCCCTGTATATATCCAAGTTATAATAATACATTAGGCCCTGTATATATCCAAGTTATAATAATACATTTAATTTCTTCTCATTCATTCAGCTGGTCACAACCCACTGTAGCCGTTACAACGCTGCTGTCAACATACAGCAACAAATCAATAGTATTAACAGCAGCGAGGTCAGTGTTAGGGTGGCCCCTTCTGGTGAGAAGAAGGAACTGCACTCTAAATACATCCATGCATAAAACTACAGTATGTTGTGACTTGATTCTGGCAGTACGACTGGTTAACTGTCCATGCTACGGTATATAAACCATTTATATTATGTTACATTCAAAATACATTTAAATCAAATCAAATCAAAATATTGATATATTACATTTTCATTGTAATGAAACTGTATATAGAATATTAAAATCAGAATTAAATGTTTTCATCAACAAACCAGATTTGGACTTTGAAAGTATTTGTCATTTGAGCATTTCTATTTTTTTTATTTTTATGATGTCAATGTGGTGCTAGACCTTACAAATGCAATATGAAACGTACTTTGCTATTTCTTTTCAAATCGAAAGCCATTATTCATCATGAAAATATTAGGCTACGCATTTAGGAATATTGTATTTTATTGTATTTTTTTTTTTTTTACATTACAGTCATTTAGCAGACACTTTTCTCTACTTACAATAATTGCATTTAACGTAGGAAACGTCAGTGTACTACATCTTGCCAGAACTCACAAGTGCGTCTCCTTTCTAAAACAGGTGACTAAGAGCATAATCTAGTGCTGAAGATAAAGTGCAAAAAAAGCAAACTAAATATAGGTCTACAATAGGTGCTTAAGAGGGAGGATCCTGGTAGTACTTCTTGAAGAGGTGAGTTTTGCGCCTGTGGTGAAAGATGGGCAGCGACTCTGCTGTCCTGACATCAGTGGGCAGTTCATTCCACCACTGCGGGGCCAGGACAGAGAAGAGCCATGACCGTGGGGTCAGGACAGAGAAGAGTCGTGACCGTGGGGTCAGGACAGAGAAGAGCCGTGACCGTGGGGTCAGGACAGAGAAGAGCCGTGACCGTGGGGCCAGGACAGAGAAGAGCCGTGACCGTGGGGCCAGGACAGAGAAGAGCCGTGACCGTGTCAATTGATCGCAGGGGCCTCGGAGTGACGGGGCAACCAGTCACTGAGGTAGCAGAGCGTAATGATCGGGAGGGGGTGTAGGGTTTGACCATGGCCTGGAGGTAGGAGGGAGCTGTTTCTTTCATTGCCCTGTAGGCTATTACCAGAGTTATAAATTGGATGCAAGCTGCTACAGGAAGCCAGGTACGTTGCAAACATGGAACTGATTTCTCATTTCACCATCTGAGATAAAGACTGAATTAATTCGGGGGGGAGGGGGGGGGTCGTCATTCCATCCTACCAGTTAGGGTTAGGGTTAGAACTAAACAGCCTTGATTACTGGTTTTTACCACTAGAGGGTGCTGTCTGCTTTTTAACTGACCACGTTCCCTCTACATTCACAAGACTTCTTAAATGATTGTGTGTTGCCCCTAAATACTGATCTGGCGTCTTTTGAGGCTCACATTCGTTGCAATGTGAAAGTAATAGAACGGTTTAAACTGGTTCCGTGACCCGGTAGGTTTTGGGGAAAGCAGATCTCCTTTTAGACTTTTCAGCGCCTCTGGGGGTAAACTACACATTGCAGAGTCAGTCTCTGTCTCTTTTATGGCAACAAAACATACAATAGTAGAAAACATTAGGCTAACATCTTGTTTATGCCTAGATCTACTAGGAATGTCTAAATCAACGCGACTATCTGCCTGTGTGTTAAATCATTCCCAGATAGCAAGCGGATCTGGGCCATATACAGGCCAGATCTGGCCCTTGTGGCTTAGTTCCGGCCCATATATGGCCCAGAATTATTACACATCCGCTTGCTATCTGGGTTAACACTGCAACTAGTACTGTCTTATGGCTTCATTTGGTTTGATTTCAGGCCTAGCGTATGGTGTGTGTGTGTGTGTGTGTGTGTGTGTGTGTGTGTGTGTGTGTGTGTGTGTGTGTGTGTGTGTGTGTGTGCGTGCGTGTGTGTGTGTCCCTGAGACCCTGCTGGCCCCTGTGTGAGTGTTTGTGATGAGGACATCAGGCTAGGATGGAAGCAGCCAGGATGAAGCAGTTAGTCCCTCCTGCAGCTCTTTGATCACCACAAAACGGTCTCTTTCAGGGTCCAGAGAGATGCCCCACTGAGCAAAGACACGTCTAAAAGACGTCTTTTAGATGTCTTTTTCGGACGTCCAAAGACATCCAATTAGGAGCCAGAATGAATGATTTTTTTTTAACGTTCAGATATTGAACCCGTTTTGCACGTCCACAGACGTCTTAGAGGGGTCCAAGCCAGACGTTTGAATATTGAGGGGTCCAGCAGACGTACAAACGGGGTTCAGGACCGACGGACGTTATTAAGACGTGATCTGAACGTCTCCCTGACGTTGCGTGTTTGCTGGGTCTGGGACTGCTGCTGAGACGACCACACAACCGCACCTGATTAGTGAACAAGCTAAATAAAGTTAATTTTCTGCTTGAAATTAACATCATGTTTATTATTTGGCATAGGCTGTACGATAACCTATTTGTTAAGATGCATGTGACCAAATTCACGAGGCTCGAAACACGAAATAAAACCGTATACCAAGAGAAGAATGCTTGACATCTATCCTACCCAATACAACACAGACTTGATCTGCCCGTGTCCCCCTGGCCCCTGGTTCATTCAGTCGCTCGGGGAAGGTTGGTGTGTTTTCTGGATCAATAACAGGCATTGTTTCAATGTCGTTGGGTGACATTTCAACTGGGTTCGACACCCTATGGCACTCTATAAAAACGACTTTGTGACACAAATACATTAACCTTTGGACAACGTTACCTTTGTTCCTGATGAGGTCTTTTTCCGAAGTGCCCGACTCCATTAGAGTGATCTCTGTGTGTGTTTACACCTTTCCTGGTTATCTAACTGAGGAGATCGACTCCATTAGAGAGTGACCTGTTCTTACACCTTTCCTGGTTATCTAACTGAGGAGATCGACTCCATTAGAGAGTGACCTGTTCTTACACCTTTCCTGGTTATCTAACTGAGGAGATCGACTCCATTAGAGAGTGATCTGTTCTTACACCTTTCCTGGTTATCTAACTGAGTAGATCGACTCCATTAGAGAGTGATCTGTTCTTACACCTTTCCTGGTTATCTAACTGAGGAGATCGACTCCATTAGAGAGTGATCTCTGTTCTTACACCTTTCCTGGTTATCTAACTGAGGAGATCCACTCCATTAGAGAGTGATCTGTTCTTACACCTTTCCTGGTTATCTAACTGAGTAGATCGACTCCATTAGAGAGTGACCTGTTCTTACACCTTTCCTGGTTATCTAACTGAGGAGATCCACTCCATTAGAGAGTGATCTGTTCTTACACCTTTCCTGGTTATCTAACTGAGGAGATCGACTCCATTAGAGAGTGACCTGTTCTTACACCTTTCCTGGTTATCTAACTGAGTAAATCGACTCCATTAGAGAGTGATCTGTTCTTACACCTTTCCTGGTTATCTAACTGAGGAGAGTGACCTGTTCTTACACCTTTCCTGGTTATCTAACTGAGTAGATCGACTCAAAACAGACAGGATAAAACTATTGATGGAAATTTGTCACCATTAACTTTCGCTTTGGACTGTATCTATAGGCCTATACAGTGTTGACACGATCCAGGGGCCCATTATTTGCACATGTCTGTTTGGATGAAATTAGGCCACAGCTTATTTATTTATATGTTCCACACATATGAATTGCATCTTATATAAGCCTATTGATAATAATAATAATAATATCCTAGGTTCTAATAATAACGGTCTAGAATGGCATCTCTGAACTGCCGTCTCTGAGTGGTCTTGGCCTGCAGCTCTCTGCTATTTGTGTGAACCGGGATCTGCGGGCCCCTAAAAATGGTTGCTTACGGCTTTGGTCGTAATCACTACAGGCTCCCAATCAGGGCCAGGAATTTGGCATCATTGTGATCTCTGGCGTCGCCATTGGCTGATCGAGGCCCCGCGAGGCCAGCTGTCGCGCCGGAGAGGAAAGCTGCGACTGACCTTCACGCGCACGCGGGCACACTGACCACAACACAGACTGTATTAATACATGCAGTCAGATGCTGTAACTACACACACTTTAGCATTCGCGTCATTTAGCAGCTACAATAATCCGTAAAAAGGGAGAACTAGAGAGAGAGAGAGAGAGAAAGAGAGAGAGAGAGTTTGTGTGTTTCCCATTACTACAGTCATTTAGCAGACGCTTTTATCCAAAGCGACTAACAATAATTGCATTTAACGTAGGAAAAGCCAATGTACTACTACTTGCCAGAACTCACAAGTGCATCTTATTTCTAAAACAAGTGATAAGAGCATAATCTAGTGCTGAAGGCAAAGTGGAATAGCAATCTAAAGTACAGTGCAATATAATATAATACAATACAATAAGTGCTTAGGAGGGAGGATTTGTGTGCTACTGGTCTGCAGCCAGTATGCTGGGAGGAAAACAGAGATGTCGAACCTTGACTGGACTGATTAGACCGTCTTTCAACGTCAGACAGAGGGCTGGCCGAACACAACAGACCACAGACATGCATAACAGATCACAAACATGCATAACAGATCACAGACAGGCTACTGGAAATATTGGCAGCAAAAAAAGAAGGTTATTGTTTCTATATGAAATACATTTGAGATGTTTTCTGTTGGCTTGGCTCAGACTGAAACACAGGTTTCTCTGAGAGACTAGTGAAGGTGACCAGATCAGCCCCTGATTATGGAGAAGATGAGGGGGGAGGGGGGGGGTACTCGGTCCGCCAAATGAATGAATGACCTTGGGGAAAGTCATCCATCCCTCTGACGGTTCATATATCCGTCATATCCAGATGATCTGGCACAGCAGCGGTCCTGTCAGCTCTGAGAGTTGAACAGAATTCCTCATTATGTATTTTTATTTTATTTTATTTATTTTAATTGTATTACCATCATAAAGCTCATGTAGGCTATTGCGTCCATGTGACTGTTGCATGGGCTGATCCGTTTGGTTATCAAAGTCTAATGAGCTATAAAGAGCAACTTAAGCGTAATTAGGCTAACATAAAATAAAAATGTGAAAGTTTACTATCCAGATTAAAACAATATCAATATCTTGCAATATAGGCCTATTTTAAAACATGACTGAGATTCACAAAAGACATTTTTCCAATTCAATTGCAGCCTTGGAAACTTGGAGACTTAAGAATAGAGCCCATTGTCCAGGACGTCAATTCCGTAGTGCGCCTCTGGCGCGCTGGGGTCACGGAGGGTCCCAGCTGTCCATTTTACGCAGCGTTTCGCAATGAGCTGGCATACGGGTTGACAGAGCATGTTGGTAGATGTAGTCCCCCAGACACACACACCAGTCAAGTGGACGCAAACGGTTGAGAATGATCTCTTTTCACATTCCTCACGCTCGGTTGTCGTCTGGGTGAGTGTCTCTTGTCCACGGGTCTCTCTCGGTTGTTTTTCACGCGTGAAGAGACGGGAGGCGGGGTTTTAAACGGACGAAACGACTCGCTCAAAAGACTACAAGTCCCGGTAGCTTGTGTGAAAATCATTCTCTCTGTCGTGTATCCCCCCACCGCCACCGACCATCCGCGGTCTCATTGAGTGTCCGCGAGACACCGGAGACACACCGACCTCCCTCTCCAGCGCGAGTCACCAGCAGCTCGTTCACGGGTTCGTATCCTAACGTTTTCTCTTCCAGCTCCTAGAAGTTTATCCTCCCCACTGAGCAAAGACACGTCTAGAAGACGTCTTTTATACGTCTTTTTTTTGTCTTTTTCGGACGTCCAAAGACATCCAATTAGGAGCCAGAATGAATGTTTTTTTTTACATTCAGATATTGAACCCGTTCTGCACGTCCACAGACGTCTTAGAGGGGTCCAAGCCAGACGTGTGAATATTGAGGGGTCCAGCAGACGAACACACGGGGTTCAGGACCGACGGACGTTATTAAGACGTGATCTGAACGTCTCCCCGACGTTGTTTGCTGGGTACACGTGTCTGGTTCTGTGTCTAATTCAAGAAGTATATCCTCGGTTCAAGCTGACAAGAGTTGTTTTATTGAAATCACGTCTATTTTCTTTTCAAAGTCGTGACTGAAACGTTGGTCGGTTTCATTGTTCCTCGGATTCCCGGTTTGACAGTCGGGAATGCCAGTTTAGTGACAGACTAGTCTAATGTTTAAACGTTATTTATCTATAAATTATAGCTTGTTTCCAGATATTAATACCCTATAGCCTGCCTGATATGTTTATATTCTGAAATGACACATTTTCTTCCAAGACAGGAAGAACTAGACAACGGCAGCGTTACAAATGTATCCAATATGACGTGTAGCTGAAACACTTTATCATTGTTGTTTGTTGTTTCTAATTGTTGTTTGTTGTTCATTGTTGTTGTTTGTTGTTTATTGTTCTGCTGTAGGATTCCGCGCAGCTGTCGGGACAGAAACGAGCAGAAATTGTATTGTTACGAGGACTTACGGCTGACAACTAACAAAGAGCCATCAAATCAACACCGCAAACCCCCAAATGTGACTGGAAATAGGAACTGTACAAAGAGGCTCTCTTCCTCTGCTGTTGTCCTCTGTGTCGCCTGTAAACACAATCTTTCTGGGATGACATTTTGTGCGGGGATCCCAGCCCACTGATGGACCGAGCCTAGGTGATGGTCCAGATATCCCTATCACCATTTATTAGTGTCTTTGTGAGAGGGAGACATTGTTATTTCGAGAGAGAGGAGGTGTTCAGAGCTGGCGCGTTTGTGCTAAAGCGGTGTTGCAGCTAACAGCAATGCAGGTGAACCATGCTCATAGCTAGAACTGCCCAGTCCCCTCCAGCTCCACGGTCAGGGCAGTGTGCTAGCCTCAGCCCCCCGCGCTGCAGTAGGCCTAGCCGTAGCCAGAGCAGTAGTGCGTCCTTATGTGGCGTCGGCGCCCGCGTCTGAGTCGTCAATAGAGTCTCTGCAGCTCCGAGCTCAAGCCGCCGCGCGATGACGTCGTCGGACAACGATGATACGGGCAGCGACCTGTCGGAGTCCCTGGACACCTGCGAGTTCCGGACGCCGTTCATGGACCCGGGCGGCTGCTTCAAGTCCAAGAGCCTGCCCATCCTGAACGGGCCCTGTCCCCTGCGTGACCACGACAGCCCTGAGCCCCGGCTGGTCGACGACGACGCCGCCGCCACCGGCCGGCCCGCCACGCCGGACTCCTCCTCCGGTCCGGCCGAGTCCCCCCCGCCCTCCTCCAGCCTGGTGGGGCTGAGCAGCTCCCGGCCGCCGCCGCCCGCTGGGGACGGGCACGCCACCGCCGCCAACGCCACCGCCGACTCCCGGGGGAAGAAGCTAGGCTTCTCGCTGAGCCGCTTCCTGCGCGTGCCGGCCAGGAAGTACGTGCGGCTGATCATGGCCGACTCCCGCTGCTTCCTGATCTGCATGTGCTACCTGACCTTCATCCAATCGCTGATGGTGTCGGGTTACCTCAGCAGCGTCATCACCACCATCGAGAAACGCTACAGCCTGCGCAGCTCCGAGTCCGGCCTGCTGGTCAGCTGCTTCGACATCGGCAGCCTGCTGGTGGTCGTCTTCATCTCCTACTTCGGCGGCCGGGGTCAGAGGCCGCGCTGGCTGGCCGTGGGCGGCGTCTTCATCGCCGCGGGTGCGGCGCTCTTCTCCCTGCCCCACTTCATCTCGCCGCCGTACCAGATCCAGGAGCTGAACTCCTCGGCGGGCCGCGAGGGGCTGTGCATGGCGGCGGGCAACGGCAGCGGGCGTGCCGGTGATGCCCCGGACGCTGCCTCGTGCCCGCGCGACCAGGAGGGCAACGAGCACAACTTGTACGTGGCGCTGTTCATCTGCGCCCAGATCCTGGTGGGCATGGGTTCAACGCCCATCTACACCCTGGGCCCCACCTACCTGGACGACAACGTGAAGAAGGAGAACGCCTCCCTCTACCTGGGTAAGAGACCCGGCTCTGGCTCCTTGGCCGGGGCCGCCGACCGGAGCAGTGCCCGTCAAAGCTGCTTCAGGACGCCACAACTTCCTGTTTCCTCATAATACACGCTGTTGTTTCGTAAGGCCGGATTCATAGTCGACACAAACTACATAAGCGCAAGCAACGCATGTCATGAGGAAATTTGTCACTTGACGCAAGCAATAGTGCAATTCCTTGCGTTTTCACAAAAGAGAACGCAAGCTCTCGAGAGTCCTGTTGGAACTTGCGTTCACAACGTAGCTTGCGTTGTTTACGTCGACTATGAATCAGGCCTAATACTATGTACACATTTTGTTGTAACACAGCACGTTAAGAGTTTTCGTTGCACTGCACACTGAGTGACTGTTTATCCCACGTACCCCACAACCAAACTCAGGTCATGAGAGTGGGGGGGGGGCTCCACATGCATTTGTTGGGGGGGGGGGGTGCTCCACATGCATTTGTGGTAGAGTCAAGGAAGGGACATGCCTCCCAGAGCTCATGGGATGTAGAATTAGCGGCCGCCAACAGAATCAGCGTGGGCCCTGCTGATTTTTTGTTCCATCATGAATGCGGTCGGTCGAATCCCTAGCATGTCCAGGGGTCGGCGGTCGACTGGTCTGGTCTTGTTGCTGGGCGCCAGGAGGGTGCAAGGCCCGAGCACGCGATCACAGAGATCCGCCCGTCCCGCAGCGCCTCTGTCCTTTGATTTAATCTCCACAGCACGCCACCCCCTGATGCATTCTGGGTCAATACAGAGGCAGCAGTCAACCTTGGCCCAAAAGCTCATGGGAGAGAGAGACAGAGAGAGAGAGAGACGTAGAGACAGAGAGAGAGAGACGTAGAGAGAGAGAGAGACAGAGAGACAGAGAGAGAGAGAGAGACAGAGAGAGAGACAGAGAGAGACGTAGAGAGAGACGTAGAGAGAGAGAGACGTAGAGAGAGAGAGACGTAGAGAGAGAGAGAGACGTAGAGAGACAGAGAGAGCGCAAGAAAGGGGGAGAGCGAGACACAGAGAGAGGGGTGGGGGTGGGAACGGGGGAGTTGAGATGATTAATGGTCCAGTATAGTGTGTGTGTGTGTGTGTGTGTACAGTATGTACAGTATGTAGGAGTCAGTCTGGCAGCATTAGAAAGCCTCCAGGTTGTGCCCCGTCTCATTAGAGCAACACACTCTCCCGGTCCACACACACACTCTCCCGGTCCACACACACACTCTCCCGGTCCACACACACACTCTCCCGGTCCACACACACACTCTCCCGGTCCACACACACACTCTCCCAGTCCCCACACACACTCTCCCGGTCCACACACACACTCTCCCGGTCCACACACACACTCTCCCGGTCCACACACACACTCTCCCGGTCCACACACACACTCTCCCGGTCCACACACACACTCTCCCGGTCCACACACACACTCTCCCGGTCCACACACACACTCTCCCGGTCCACTAGAAAGTGCTCCAGGTTGTGCTCCTTACGTAGCAAACACAGTCCAGCTCCATGTCCTCTGTGGCTTGTGAAGAACAGAGCCAGGCAGGGGGGGCATCTGCACGCTGGGTCTATATCTGCAGACCAGTCATACAAACGACCTTGGCGGTGGTCTGTACTGTCCTGCACAGAGCCCCCGAGCTCTGTGGGGAAGGTCGGATTTAGAGGGCATTCAGTCCGCAGTGCCGGACCCCCCCTCCGGGTAATTGGGGGCAGATTGGAGGCAGATTGGGGGTGGCTGTGGTGCAGGAGGAGGTAGAGCGGGTCGCCCCAACGAGCGCAGGGTCGGCGGTTCGAATCCCGGCTCCTCCTGTCCACATGTCGAAGTTACCTTGAGCAAGACCCCGAACCCCAAATCGCTCCCAATGAGCAGCCGAGCGCCTTGCATGTGTGTGTGTGTGTGTGTGTGTGTGTGTGTGTCGAAGGAAAGGCAGTTGTAAAGATAGTCCGGTAAGGTTGAAAGGCGGGTATATATATATATATATATATAAGTGCAGTATTTTGATCAAGATTCCTTTATTTGTCACATGTAACATTAGATATATTTACAGTGAAATGTTGCTGCCAGCCCTGAGATGTGCTCATTAAAGATTAAACTACACAATTTACACATTACACAATAAGTACCAATCTATACAGTATACAGATAAGATACTGGTATGGATGGATTATGTACATGCTATATGTATGGATATGCATAAATAACCCGTGGGGGGGGGGGGGGGGTATGTACTGTACATGCTATAGCTATAATAAATAACCCCAGGGGGTGAGATATATATTGACATTTGCATGTATGGTTATGTTATATACAGTACACTAGATATTCTGATCCATTAGATATAGTGGTACTATACATTAGATGGAGTCATTCAGGCGCCGGATGGCTTGCGGAAAGAAGCTCTTCCTGAGTCTCTCCATGCGGTCTCACCCTGTGTGTGCGGTCTCACCCTGTGTGTGCGGTCTCACCCTGTGTGTGCGCTCTCTTCCCTGACCGTAGCAGAGAGAACAGTCCGTTGCCTGGGTGTCTGGGGTCTCTCTCAGGTCTCTCAGGATCCTGTTGGCCTTGGTCTTGCATCCTCTGGTGTAGAGTCAGAGTGGGGGCGTGTCTCTCCCAAGGTTCGCTCAGATGACCGTACCACTCTAGAACAGAACCTTTATTCCACTCTAGAACAGAACCTTTATTCGCCATGTGTGACAAGTATGGATACTCTCTTTTTGTGTGTGTGTGCTGCTGTTCCCCCCAGCAAACACGCAACGTCAGGGAGACGTTCAGATCATGTCTTAATAACGTCCGTCGGTCCTGAACCCCGTTTGTACGTCTTCTGGACCCCTCAATATTCACACGTCTAGCTTGGACCCCTCTAAGACGTCTGTGGACGTGAAAAACGGGTTCAATATCTGAACGTAAAAAAAACATTCATTCTGGCTCCTAATTGGATGTCTTTGGACGTCCGAAAAAGACAAAAAAGACATCTAAAAGACGTCTTTTTGACGTGTCTTTGCTCAGTGGGCCGTACCAGCTGGGGATATTCCCAGTCAGGAGGCTCTGGATCGCGCGTGATTAGAAGCTCTGGTGACTCTGCTTTGACGCTCTGAGGGGCGAATTCACTAAAGGATTGCGCAGCTTTTCCTGACGCAAAGCCTGTGCAAATAAGTCAAAAATTATGTTTGCTATTCACAAAGCCCTCGCAAAGGGTGAAATACGGTGTTAACTGCGTTGCGTTCGTCATTGCGTTGCTCTGCGCCGGTGTTATTAGCTCATATTTAAATTAGGTAATATGGGCGGAGAATGTGCCCTTTCTATGCAAATGAAAATTATTGCAAAACCCGCCCAATTCACAAACATCGGCGCAAATTGCCTCACGCAGTTAAAGTGAAATTAATACCGTTTTCAGAAACGTGGTGGTATTTAAGCGCAAGGGGTGTGTCGCGGCCAGCCTGTCCGCTGATCATGGCAGCAGTGATTGTTGCGAGGCGAAGGCATCGCAATGCCAGGCATGTTGTTCGTGAGAGAATATTTAGAAGAAGGTCACTTTTTGATTTAACACTAGAACCACCGCGGTAGCTGTTTGGACACCAGAGCGCGCAGCTCTTCAGTCAACTGGAGGATGAAGTCGCGTCTGGGGAGGCTCAGTTGACTATGCGTCTCTCCACCCGTCCCCAGCGAGTCCAAGCTCCCCCAATGAATATAATAGCCTACATAGCATGAAACTGTGCGTATAATAGTCTATACGCGAAACTGCGCATTCCCTATAGCTGTTCATTGAACGGCTGGGGGCCGATATAGGTATAAATAAATAAATAAAAACATAGCCTACACAATATTTGTTTTATTTGAATGGTCTTGAAAATATTTTGCTTTTGTATCATAGGTGACGGCAGGTATCATCTTCAGCCATGGATGATGACTCCCGTGCGTAATCCTTCCAACGTTGGAGAGGCGGCGTACAACTGGGCTCACATCAGGACGCGCGGTGTGATTGAGTGCACATTTGGAATCCTGAAAGGCCGTTTAGATGCCTAGATCGTACCGGTGGGGCAATGTTATACACTCCCCCAAAAGTATGCCAGATCATCGTGCTGCAACTTGCATAACATAAAATGACAATTTTTCCTTTGTTCGTCTTTTTAAATCATTCCACCTTCGTTTGCAGTCTTCCGCATTTACACACACAAATGGCACTGACTGATTGGGAAATTAAACCCCAAATATGATTTTTTGCTGCAGTCGTGATATTTTTTGCCGAAAGCTGTGAGACATGTTTTTGAACCTCGTCCGTGAGGCCTTCAAGTTCGCTGTCTGAAAATCGTATCTTTCTTTTTCTGTCTGCCATCGTCCAATGATATGCATACGAGTTGTATGCGCTGTATGCGCAGTATTTATAGTCATTTCCTATATCAGCAGCAAATTGCACTCAGCCGCAAACGCCGAATGGGCGTGTTTGCGCTGGGATATTATTAGCGCAATGTCTTTAGTGAATAGGTTTTTAAAACGGAGCACATAGCGGGCGCAACTGACGCGCAATATTATGGTGCAATTAGCGGGCGCAATTTGCTTTAGTGAATTCGCCCCTGAATGTCCTCAGTGGTCTGAGGTGTTTTTTTACCAGAGGAAACCCTCAGTTTGGCTCCCGCCGCCTCCTAGACGTCCAGGAACGCCGGGATAATCGAGGCGCCAGGCAGTCGCTGGCGTCCAGTGCGGCCGTTCCCAGCGGGCGCTGCGTCGGGGGATAATGTGTTTCTCCGTGCCGAAGGTTTGTTTGTGAAAACGAGGCTTGTCCTCAACCGTCGCCGCGAGGAAGAGTCGGGCGGGAAAGCCGAGATCGCTCGCTCGCTCCCTCCCTCGCTCCGTCGCTGACGAGGCGTTGAGGCTTCTCGTCGGGGTGTTCCGTCTGGCGTTTTTGATCTGTGGTGATTTGCAGGTGCGCGCGGGAGAATTATCGCACTCGTTTTGCACCTACAGTGACCATTTCTCATCGGTTGTTTTAACTCGCATTTGTTTGTGAAGCTGTGCTGAACCTTGAGATATGAATTTGAAACAAGTTGAGTTATTCACACACACACACACACACACAAATAGAAGATACGGTATGAAGTCACATCCATCCTCTCTCCTCTGCGCCCCCCTCCCCCCGGAGGAAGGGACTGTGACATCACTCTGCAGACCCTCTCCTCCTGGCCTCTGGCCAATCTAGAGCACTAGACCAGAAAACCTGTTCTCAACCTGGCAACCCATAATACGTCAAAACGGAGGGATATATTACTGCCCCGATGCACCAGTGTACTTATTTATCGTGAGTTTAAATGCATTTGAAAACAGGTTGGGGGAAACGGTGATGTGATTGGCTCAGGATATAACCATCTGTGATTGGCTGAGGATATAACCATCCATCAGCACGCCTGTCTGTCGTTGTTGATCCGGCCAGCGGGAGAATCCTGTGTTTGTGTTTGCTGAAGTCATTAACATAACCACGTCTGGATTGGCTGAGGTTTGGAGGGGAGGGGCTGGGGACTGGGCAGTCGTGGGTTAATGGGACAGGGAGAACGCCTCCACAAAACACGTGCTCTGTTTGTGCATGTTCTTCCCTGTGTGTTTGTGTTTGTGTTTGTGTGTGTTTGTGTGTGTTTGTCTTTGTGTGTGTGTGTGTGTGTGTGTGTGTGTGTGTGCATGCATGCATGCAGACATTCCTTGAGAGCTGTTTGGGGGCACCAATGCCCTTTCCAACCTCAGACCATATCGCCATGGAGACGTGTGGCATGGGGCGTGATTTTCACCTCGACCTCTCGCTATTCCTCTCTCTCTTTCTAACACACACACACACACACACACACACACACACACACACTCCAGCTCCTCTGGTTTCAGGGAAACAGTGTTCCTGGGAGCTCTCCTAAACCACTAAGCGTTACTTTGTCCTTCTGCTCACACACAGTTACTACACCCCCCCTCAGGTTACTATGGCCACCATTACAGTTACTACACCCCCCCTCAGGTTACTATGGCCACCATTACAGTTACTACACCCCCCCCTCAGGTTACTATGGCCACCATGTGTCTGTGTCCCAGCAGGACTAGGCGGACTCCATCTTGTGGGCGGACTGTGTTGTTTTTGGACTGATTTATGTGGAGACCATTCCTCTGTCAGTCTCCCCATATTTCTCATTGGAGGATGAAAGCGTCTCCTGGACTGCCGCCCCAGGCCGTCCTCGAGAGACGTCCTCGTCCACACACATCTGTCCCCACTCCTCCGTCCCCGACCGGGGAGTTCAATCTGCATGAGTGTTTCTGAGCCAGAAATCCATAGGTCAAACGCTCGGGCGGCCGCGCTTCTCTCCCCGCGGCGATCAATAATCCTTTATCTGGGGCAGAAAGGGGCAGCGGCCCCCCCGAGGGCTGGGGGGACGGGTCCCCCCGCCCCCCCCCCCCCGCCGAAAGGCCTCTGTGATTTACAGGCCAACGACCGGCGAGCCAGCTGAGCAGCCGGCCCTGATTGGCTCGGCGGAGCCGCTTGTGCGTGCGAGCGCCGGACGGTGTGGGGGAGGTTTAAAACTCTGGCGCTAACCTACAGGGCAATGAAAGGAACAGCCCCCTCCTACCTCCAGGCCATGGTCAAACCCTACACCCCCTCCCGACCGCTACGCTCTGCTACCTCGGGGCGACTGGTTGCCCCGTCACTCCGAGGCCCCTGCGGTCGATCGACACGGTCACGGCTCTTCTCTGTCCTGGCCCCGCAGTGGTGGAATGAACTGCCCACTGATGCCAGGACAGTAGAGTCGCTGCCCATCTTTCGTCGCAGGCTCAAAACTCATCTCTTCAAGAAGTACTACAACAATCCTCCCTCCTAAGCACTTATTGTATTTTATTGTATTATATTATATTGCACTGTACTTTAGATTGCTATTCTTGCACTTTGCCATCAGCACTAGATTATGCTCTTAGTCACTTGTTTTAGAGAGAAGATGCACTTGTGAGTTCTGGCAAGTAGTAGTACATTGGCTCTTCCTACGTTAAATGCAATTATTGTTAAAAGCGTCTGCTAAATGACTGAAATGTAATGTAACAAGACCAGCTGTTTGTTGCCAGGAGAATCTGCGCATCTGTCAGCTTTCAATATCTTTTAATGGTCTGTTGGTGAGCGAAGCCGGATGTGTTATGACACGGATGCACTCGTTGATGCGTTCAGAGGCAGACCGCTAGCTAGCTTTTAGCCCAGGCGTTAGCGGTGCTGTTGTAATAGTAATGTTTTAATAGATACATCTACCTACTAAAGCAAGGGCGTCACATGTAGTCTGCTGTTTATTTACCAAAGTGGAGGATGGAGAGAGGGGCTCTTTTACATGCTGCACACACAGACACACACACTCTCTCTCTCTCAAGCACACACACACACACACACTCTCTCTCTGTCTCTCTCACTCTCACTCTCTCACACACACACACACTCAGTGAGCTCCCCTGATAAATTTAGAAGAGGAACAGCTGCTCTGAGTCCTCGTCTCCTGTGTGTGTGTGTGTGTGTGTGTGTGTGTGTGTGTGTGTGTGTGTGTGTGTGTGTGTGTGTGTGTGTGTGTGTGTGTGTGTTTTCATCCCAAGCGTGTGTGTGTGCGGTGTTCTGCCTGAAGGTTGTACTGTGAGAAGTCAGGACAGGGGAGTTATACAGATCTCTCTCTCTGTCTCCGTCTCTCTCTTTCTCTCTTTGTCTCTCTCTCTCTCTATCTGTTTCTCTCTCTCTCTCTCTCTCTCTGTTTCTCTCTCTCTCTGTTTCTCTCTCTCTCTTTCTCTCTCTCTCTCTCTCTCTCTCTCTGTTTCTCTCTTTCTCTCTCTTTCTCTCTCTCTCTGTTTCTCTCTCTCTCCCTCTCTCTCTGTTTCTCTCTCTCTATGTTTCTCTCTCTTTCTCTCTCTCTCTCTTTCTCTCTCTCTCTTTCTCTCTCTGTCTCTCTCTCTCTCTCTCTTTCTCTCTCTCTCTCTCTCTCTCTCTCTCTCTCTGTTTCTCTCTCTCTCTCTCTCTCTCTCTCTCTCTCTCTCTCTCTCTCTCTCTCTCTCTCTCTCTGTTTCTGCTGTTCAGGATTATTTGTAGCCGTTTGTCTTTGTCTCTCTCTCTCTGCTTACTCAGTCAATTTCATTAGATTGTGTGTCCTGTTCTGCTTAGTAACAGCCAAAGCAAGTGAGACACACACGCACACACACACACACGCACACACACAGGCCTGCTGGATCACGTTGCGGGAGCAAGGCACACATTTGCCCTTCGCTTAGCCTGAGACAGACAGACAGACAGACAGACAGACAGAGTTCAGTCCTGCGCTGTCATATTCCCGGTCATCAGGGCTTTTTCTATCCCTCCCTCCCTGACTGTACGAGGCTGCCCTCCCTCCCTGACTGTACGAGGCTGCCCTCCCCCCCTGACTGTACGAGGCTGCCCTCCCTCCCTGACTGTACGAGGCTGCTGGCTCTGGATCCACAGCGTTACTCAGCAGTAGAAGCAAACTTACAAAATCAGCAGGGGATCAAATCATTATTTCCCTCACTGTATAGCATGTACATAACTCACCCATGTCTCCCCGAACAGGAAGCCAGCCTCGTAATGTCACATTCTAATTAGCACATTTGGATTCAGAACTCAGGACGGAAGCCAGTTAATAACAGAAACACAAGCAGGGAAAGTCATAACCCCCGCCAACGGGACCGGCGGACCAAATCCATCTTTCAGAGAATAATCACGCTCTTTTCCGGCTCAGTGTCTGGATGTCAGGCCCGGGTAACAGGCCTGCCGGCCTCCCAGTGCTATTCATCCTCATTAGCTGGTGTCTACGGGGGGGGGGGTAATTTGAACAAATCATGATGTCGGCTCATTGAGAAATTAAACATGCCCCAGTTCTAATGATGACTAGTGTGGCGTTGGAACGGTGACAGCTTGAGCGCAGTCCGCGTGGCGTCCGGATCGTCCTGACGGTCGGCGCTCGCGGTGGCGATGGCGAGATGTAACACGGCATCTCTCGCCGAGATCAGAGACGTGTCGACGCGAGAGCTGTCGTCTCATCAGTACGGGCCGTTTCTTTGGATTTTGAGGATTTTGGATTTTTTGTGTCGCGCGAGAGGAGAGCGTTTTGGTCTCTCTTTTCTGTTTTTGAGGAGATGGTGTTTCTCCTTCCTTCTGAGAGAGACCATGGGGAGGAAGTGCTCTCTCTCTCTCCTCGAATGAGAGACTGCTATCTGTGTGGAGCGTCCTCCGATCCTGACTAGCAGCAGTGCGGCCATGGAAGCCCACATCACATCACATCACAGTCATTCAGCAGACGCTTCTATCCAAAGGGATTTACAGTAATTGCCGTTAACATAGGAAGTCAGACCGGACCTGACCGGCCAGCGACCGGCAGCCCCTGTGTGAGTCATCCCTCCCTGCGTCAGCTCCCGGCAGCGCTCAGACAGAGAGAGGCTCTACGTCCGTACGACGTCCGTACGATGGGGAGTCCAGCCTACCTATCTTTCGTTGTAACCTCATGCCGCTCACTGAAGAAAAAATCCCTCCACGCACAGAAACTCACACAACAACCACCACGGGCATCATACTAGAATAGAGGGGGGGAGCAACTATCTCATGGAAAGTGCATTTTGAATGGGCACTGTGCTAGTCATACCAATAAAGCGTTTATCAACAGACAGTATACTGTAAGAGCAGGACCTTTCATGTGCTGTGTTTATTACCGTCTGAAAAGGGATGTAACTATGCACACGACAGGATTCACAACACCACAAGTATTTAGAAACAAGGGAATGGCACCTTAAAAGGGGATTAGGGGATCTAAACATGACACAATATGGAACGGGTTTGGAAACACCATCAGAGTTGTGTACCGAGGGAGAGGATTAT
>NC_140242.1:1707749-1712749 GCF_949987555.1 Borostomias antarcticus | reverse complement strand
TTTACATGGTACTGTTTGAGAAGCTGCAGGACATATCTCAGTACCACGCATGGAGTGACCTATGGCCTGACTAAGAAACACTGTACTGTATAGAAATATTGTGCTCTGGACCCCCGAGCTAAGCCCAGAGCTTCCATCTGAGATTGTCTGACCTTATCTTCCAGCCATCTCCTCATAAAAGAATGCTCCATCTGAGAGCCTGGTTGTGTTTCAGACAGACATGTCTGTACATGGCCATGCCGGGAGTGTTCATGTTGGGGTGGTGGATATGAGGGAATTCCTAGACTATTGGGAAGGTGGCTTCGATCAGGAGTGGTGAAGTTTGTGATTCTCAGAATCAGAATTAATTTTCCATTCTAGTTTTTCCAACATAGACGTTTTTAATTTCTTCCTGAAGTCCACAACCATCTCCACTGTGTTAAGAGCGTTGAGCTCCAGGTTGTTTTGGCCGCACCAGGACAGCAGCTGGTCGATCTCTCACCTGTAGGCGGACTGGTCTCCCTCAGAGATAAGTCCGATGAGGGTGGTGTCGTCCGCAGACTTCAGGAGCTTGACAGACTGGTGGCTGGAGGTGCAGCTGTTGGTGTTCAGGGAGAAGAGAAGGGGGAAAGGACGCAGCCCTGGGGGGAGCCGGTGCTGATGGACCAGGAGTCAGAGATGTTTTTGCCCTGCTTCACGTGCTGTTTCCTGTTGGACAGGAAGTCGGTGATCCACCTGCAGGTGGAGTCAGGCACACCCAGCTGGGAGAGCTCGTACTCCAGTGTGGGCGGGAGGATGGTGTTGAAAGAAGAGCTGAAATCCACAAACAGGATCCTGGTGTAGGTGACTGCATGTAGTGAAGGGCCATGTTTACTGCGCCGTCCACAGACCTGTTGGCCCTGTAGGTGAACTGCAGGGGGTCCAGGAGTGGGTCTGTTATGGACTTCAGGTGCAGCAGAACAAGGCACTCAAAGACCTTCATTACTACAGAGGTCAGGACGACGGGTCTGTAGTCGTGGAGGCCAGTGATCCTTGCTTTCTTGGGGATGGGGATGATGGTGGTGGTCTTTAAGCAGGCTGGTACATGGCATGTCTCTAGTAAGGTGTGTAGCAGTGTGGGGGGGGCAGTTATGTGATTGAATCTGTGATATATTCAGGAACTATAGTATCATTGTACTGGTAGACCCATTCATTGTATGTCGTTAACTACCTTTACAGTATCGCAAATGTGTGTCGAACTAAAAAAGCAGCCAAGAACGACTTTGAAAGGATGTAACAGGAAACTCAACTTGCCCAAAGGTGGAGAGAGGAGAGGTTGAGGCTGAAAGCTGCCTGTGTCCGTCTGCTAGCAGTCCAGTCCAGGAGAACATTCAGTGCTGTGGGCAGAGCCAGGAATACAGTGTGTCTTATACTCCTCAGTCTTGGCAGACCGTGTCTGTGTAAAGTCTACGACTAGCCAAGTGTGTAGGTGTGTACGCATGTTTTTTTGTGTGTGTATGTATATAACACTGCAAGGTAAACCCCACCCCTGCCAAGCACCCCACCCCTGCCAAGCGCACCTCTGTCCCTGAAAGAGGCTATTCACGTCTGAGAGAACGCCTGATTCAGCTTCAAGCCTCCTCGAAAGTCTTCATCATAACCTCCAGTTTCTCCTCTAGCTAAACATGGTGTCTAGCGATGGGAGGGATATCATTACAACATACTGTATCTGCACGATTCTGTATTCTCTTCTAGATGTCTGTCAGCGTTTTCATCATGTCGTCGGATGACAGGACATTTTCAATCATTCTTCCATCCATCCATCCTTCTGTCCATCCGTCCGTCCCTCCCTCCCTCCCTCCCTCCCTCCCTCCCTCCCTCCCTCCCTCCCTCCCTCCCTCCATCTCTCCATCCCTCTCTCCCTCTGTCTGTCTGAACTCAGGTGACTGGGAAAGAAATGGGACAGTCAAATCCAAGAGGGATTAGGGAATGAGAGAGAGAGAGAGAGAGAGAGAGACATGGGGAGGGAGAGGAACAAAGGGATTAACACATTTCTCTCAGGCTGTGCTTTTTAATGGCATTCCAGCACTAAGCCAGTTAAGGAGCTGCGCCATGCGTTGATCACGTGGAAGGACTGAGATGGAGGGAGAGGGGGAGGGAAGGACTGAGGGATGGAGGGAGAGTGGGAGGGAGGGAGAGGAGGAGGGAGGGATGGAGAGGGAAGGACTGAGGGATGGAGGGAGAGGGGGAGGGAGGGAGAGGGGGAAGGACTGAGGGATGGAGGGAGAGGGGGAGGGAGGGACGGAGAGGGAGGGAGGGAGAGGGGGAGGGAGGGACAGAATAGAAGACGGGAGAGAGTAAAAGTGAAGCACTGAGTTTGGGAGAGAGAGAAAGAGACTTCCCCCAAGAGAGAGAAAGAGACTCCCCCCCCCCAAGAAATTTTGGGATAGATCACAGCAACTCCTCTCCAAGAACCTTTTTCTACAGCACTGACTCACAGAGAGAGAGAGAGAGAGAGAGAGAGAGACCGAGAGCGAGAGAGAGAGAGAGAGACCCCGCCACACCAGATTGTCTCTCCACAGTTAGACTGAGTGGGACGGTGAGACTCTGCTGTAATGAAGTGCAGGTATGAACCTGTCCAAACCTGATCAAGATATGTACCTCAGCAGCATCATCGTCATCATCATCATCATCATCACCTATCACAGGCCTTCTTATAAGTGTGTGTGTGAACGTCCCCCACCCCTCCCCTCGCGGATACTGACTACTGACTCAGCCGAAGCGGTCAGCCTGGCCCCCCCCACGGTGGGCTCTGGCATGTGGAGGCATCAGCAGCTGCGTGGAGATTTCTGTGGCTTTTCCGTCAAGCTCGGTGTGTCCAGATATTCCTGAGGCCAGCACAAGAATCAGCAGAAACGGGCAGCCCAGCCCACAGCGTCAGCCCTGGGATCCCTGACGCCCTGACGCACGCAAAAGCTGCCCGGTCTGGTCCGGACCCCCGGGGTTTTGATCCTGCTGACCGCGCACAGCCTGGCGCCCCCCTCCCTCACCAACGCTGAAGACCCCTCCACCTGTCCCCTCTGTCCTTTTTTAAATATTTGATTAAGGTGAACTCGGGGACCCCCCCCCCCCCCCTGTCATGGGCGGGGCCGTGGCCGGCGTCGGACGCTCATTGGCTGGCTCCGTTTGGGGTTGCGTGGTCCGTCTTGCCCCGTGCCGAAAGGGGGCGGGCTGTTCTCGCGCCACCGCGCGCCTCCCGCGAACGCGCCGACGGCTGATGCCACGCCGCTACCAGCCGACGGTGCCGGTCTCTCTTTTTTTGTGTGTGTGGTCTCTCCACAAGACCACGGCGTGACTGGACTTAGCACCTCACCCCTGTGACCCATCAAACTGCTGAGGCTGCTTATAGCATTTGACAAGAAGCAGATTAGAGCCACAGTAGCACAATACAGCATTGTAACACTCTTACCAGTGTCTGGATGGGGGGCGGGGCTACAACAGTAATGTTATTGCAATGTACTTTGATTTCATCTTGCTCCTCAGATTGATAGCAGTAACGTTACTCCTGTAACATACCCAGATAGCAGTAACGTTACTCCTGTAACATACCCAGATAGCAGTAACGTTACTCCTGTAACATACCCAGATAGCAGTAACGTTACTCCTGTAACATACCCAGCGTTGCTTCACTTGTCCTTGGTTGTGCTGTCACAGATACATACACGCTTACACACAACACATGCTGTCGGCAAAGCCGCTCCCATCTCACACACACACACACACACACACACACACACACACACACACACACACACACACACACACACACACACACACACACACACCCTCTAGTTGGAACGAGGAGCAGGACTGGCTGTCTCTGTGTTCTTGGTAAATGGTAAATGGACTGCACTTATATCTGTCTCATTCACCACACACACCAATGGCAGCAGCTGCTATGCAAGGTGCTAGCCAGGGTTCAGTAGCCAGCTAGCCAGGGTTCACCCAAGAACACTTCGACATGTGGACAGTATGCGGAATTTGAACCGCCGACCCTACGATCATTGGACGACCCTCTCTACCACTGAGCCACAGCCGCCCCGTGTCCTTGTGACTGTTTATGACAGTAGGTCAAGGAGCTCATCGGGGGGGTGTTTGGAGATGCCCCCAAGTCTCAGGTCTCCAGCGGACACCAAATGTTTTCGCAACCTTTCCACATGTTTTGTTTAGGTTGTGCAAGGTTGCCGATGGTAACGTCAGACACCTCGTGTCTGGAAAACGATAGGGTTCGAGTGCAACGTTGGCCGCCGTTCTGTTTTTGTTTTACAAGGTTTCCCACAACGTTTTGGGAATTCATGTTTTGTTAAACACGAAACGAGGGGTCGCACAAGGTTGCGGGACGGTATGGTTTCACACGAAACGTCAATAAAACGTTCAGTAACGTTGTGAGGCTCTGCGTTGTTGCTGATGGCAGCGTTGGTGGGAACGGGTAGAGCAGGTTATCTGGCAGGTGTTCAAACAACCATTGTCTTCCTCACCTGTTCAAACAACCATCGTCTTCCTCACCTGTTGCGGTCGTGAGCGTGTCTTCCTCTCTGCGCTTCCCTCTGGGCGCCACTGTACCGGGCCCTCGTCCTCCCGTCACGTCTGGACAACGCTGTCCCCCAACCTGTCCTCCCCCAGCCCGTCCTCCCCCAGCCCGTCCTCCCCCAGCCCGTCCTCCCCCACCCTGTCCTCCCCCACCCTGTCCTCCTCGTCCTCCCCCAGCCCGTCCTCCCCCACCCCGTCCTCCCCCACCCCGTCCTCCCCCACCCCGTCCTCCCCCAGCCCCTCGTCCCGGTGGGGGGAGGGGGGGGCGTCAGCTGTCACACAGGACGGGGGCGTGGCCGGTTCCCCCCAGAGCACCTCGCTGACGGAGATGGGAGGTGACAGCGATTGGACGGGGGAGGTCCCCCAAGGGCCCCATTAAAAGAGCCACCTCCCTAACCACACACACACACACACACACACACACACACACACACACACACACACACACACAC
>NC_140242.1:1687331-1707549 GCF_949987555.1 Borostomias antarcticus | reverse complement strand
CCTCTGACCGCCGCTGGCTCCCCGGCTTATCCAACGACGTCGTAAATGCCAACCTGTTATTGGTCGTTCCTTACAACGAGAATTAATTTTGTGCAAAGCACCAGCGCGCGGTGAGCTACGGCCGCCCCCTCCATCTCAATCAGGGGGAGAGATCATAAAGAGAGACCTTTGTTCTTGCCTCGTCTCTCATACTCTCTTTCTCTGTCTCTCATCTGTCTTTCTCTCTCTCTCTCTCTCTCTCGTGTCTTTCTCTCTGTCTCATCTGTCTTCTCTCTCTCTCTGTCTCTCATCTGTCTTTCTCTCTCTCTCTCTCATCTGTCTCTCTCTTTGTCTCTCATTTGTCTCTCTCTTTCTCTCTGTCTCATCTCTTTTCTCTCTCTCTCTCTGTCTCATCTGTCTTCTCTGTCTCTCTCTGTCTCATCTGTCTCATCTGTCTTTTCTCTCTCTCTCTGTCTCATCTGTCTTTTCTCTGTCTCTCTCTCTCTCTCTGTCTCATCTGTCTTTCTCTCTCTCTCTCTCTCTCTCTCTCTCTTTCTCTCTCTCTCTGTCTCTCATCAGTCTTTCTCTCTCTCATCTGTCTCTCTCTTTGTCTCTCATTTGTCTCTCTCTTTCTCTCTGTCTCATCTCTTTTCTCTCTCTCTCTGTCTCTCTCTCTCTTTCTCTCTCTCTCTGTCTCTCATCAGTCTTTCTCTCTCTCATCTGTCTCTCTCTTTGTCTCTCATTTGTCTCTCTCTTTCTCTCTGTCTCATCTCTTTTCTCTCTCTCTGTCTCATCTGTCTTTTCTCTGTCTCTCTCTCTCTCATCTCTCTGTCTCTCTCTCTCTCTCAGGCAGTGCTGTACAGTATGTACAGTCTCATACAGGGCTGGGGTCTGAGAGGGGCAGGGTGGGGGAGGGAGGGGGTGGTGGTGAGTGGGCGGGGCCTCTCCACGCGGGCCGAACGAAGCCCGAGAGGCAACCGGGTCCTCAGCAGTCCCATGAGCTTCCGCGCAGTGCTCGGCGAAAGTACACACTCACACACACACACACACACGTACACTCACACACACACTCACACACACTCACACACACACACACACACACACACACTCTCACACACACGCATGCGCGCTCTCTGTCTGTATTTAGTCCCGGGCTGCGTATCGCGGGGTGAGGCGATGGGACTTGGCGTGATGGATTGTGGGTTCCTGGCGAGGCGTCATCTGGCCGGGGTGATTAATGAATCAGGAGGAGAAGACTGCCGCTCCGCCACGCTCACTGACATCTCCGCTCTCACACCCAGCCACGCGCTCCAGCAGTGTGTGTGTGTGTGTGAGAGAGAGAGAGAGTGTGTGTGTGTATATTTGTGTGTTTGTGTGAGAGTGTGTGTGTTATTTGGGTATCTGTGATGTAGCCTGCGCTGCTGCCAGCTTGTGTGCGTTTGTGTGTGTGTGCGTTTGTGTGTGCGTGCATGAGTGTGTGCGTGCGCGTGTGCGCGTGTGCGTTCATCTCAGACTGATAAGGAGGATTTACAGATGCGCTCTTTGTATTCTTAAGAACTTGTTTCCTCTCCGGCATGGCGCTGTCAAAGCGGGCGGTGATGTCATTAGACCGCTCCGCGCGCGTCTTCACACATACATAAACACACACGTACATAAACACACACATACATAAACACACACGTAGGGCCTACATAAACACACACGTACATAAACACACGTACATAAACACACACGTACATAAACATACACATACATAAACACACACGTACATAAACATACACACACATACATAAACACACACGTACATAAACACACATACATAAACACAAACGTACATAAACACACACATACATAAACATACACACAGGTGCGTGTGCTTGCAGCCGGCGGGTGAGAATGTCACTCTCAGATCCGTTTGGTTAGTCACACTAACCTGCCTGGGGGGGCATAGATAAGCCTCTGCACACACACACACACACACACACACACACACACACACACACACACACACACACACACACCTGGTGGTAGTGGCAGTGTTGCAGGTGTAATTACAGATTGGTTCCTGGCTGATGGATATCCCTGTCTAGTTTTTCCACATATCCAGAGCACTTCACCCACTTCAATTGCTGCCCCCTGATTGGCTGATAGACACCGTGCTCCTGCATGCAACCTTGACTGATCTGAGTTCCGCCATAACGGATGGGGTGTAAGCATGGCTTTGGGCCAATGGCAGGCCCCTGCAGAGCTGAGGTCAGCTCATACACAGACAGGTTTAGCGAACGTAGCTAAAGCTACTCCCCAGGGGGCTGATCAGAGGCCAGTTGTGATAGGTGTGACGTAGCACGTCCAGGGCTAATGAGCAGCTACCTGCTGGTCTCAGGTCAGCTCGATGGAGAGTCACTCGTCCACAGGGAAAGTGGGCGATCGTGCTCTGCCTTAAATCAGCCTGTGTGTGTGTGTGTGTGTGTGTGTGTGTGTGTGTGTGTGTGTGTGTGTGTGTGTGTGTGTGTGTGTGTGTGTGTGTGTGTGTGTTTGTTTTATTCATGAGCGGGACGGTGGCCAAAACATACAAGCCTAAACACACCCTCTGTGTGTGCGTCCTCCAGGGTGATGTTAATGAGTATTTCTGGAAACATCTATCATGGCCGACTACGTAGTGCTTAGGGCTGGGTATCGAGTCGAATTTCAAGAATCGATTCGATTCCGATTCACAAGGTTCAGAATCGATTATCACGATTCAATTCGATTCGATTCAATATCGATTCGGTTAGTGTTACTAAAACCTTTTTTTTTTTGCTGTAACCTTAATTACATGACTGACAAGTTATGCAACACATAAATACTAGGGCTGGGTATCGATACTGATTTCCAAAAATGAATGAATGAATCATTGAATGAATTAATGAACTATTCATTCCTTAATTATTTCATTCATTCATAAAATAAAAGATCGATTTTGGGATTCATAATGAATCGATTCAGAAGTAGTGCTCTCATTTCACTTCGGGGACGGCCGTGGTTGAGGAGGTAGAACGGGTTGTCCAACGACCGCATGGTCGGCGGTTCGAATCCCCGCTCCTCCTCTCCACATGTCGAAGTGTCCTTGGGCAAGACTCTGAACCTCAAATTGCTCCCAATGAGCAGGCCAGCACCTTGCATGGCAGCTGCCCCCATCGGTGTGTGTGTGTGTGTGTGTGTGTGTGTGTGTGTGTGTGTGTGTGTTTGTGTGTGTGTGTGTGTGTGTGTGTGTGTGTGTGCGTGCGCGCGCGCGCGTGTGTGCGTGCCATTCGATAAAAGTGCTACATAAGTGCATTTACCTTTTCACTACTTTCCTTCACCATACAGGCACACTGTACACTACAAAATAGTTTGACTTCTAGTATCCAGTGATGCGATTGGTTGCAGTCGTAGTGTCCCTGGTTGTAATTGGCTGTGTGTGTGTGTCTTGCAGCCATCATGTACGTGATGGGAGCCCTGGGTCCAGCAGCTGGTTATCTGCTAGGAGGAGTTCTCATTGGCTTCTACGTCGACCCCAAAACCGTCGTCCACATAGACCAGGGGGACCCGCGCTTCGTTGGCAACTGGTAAGAGAATAGTGCGTGTGTAGTTTTTCAGTGTGTGCACATATGTGTGTGTGTGTGTGTAGTTTAACGGTGTGTGTGTGTATTGAGTGTGTGTGTGTGTGTATTAATGGTGTGTTTGTGTGTTAGGGCTGCACAATTAATCGTGAATTAATCGAAATCGCGATTATGACCTCCGCGATTAACTAATCGCAAAAGGCCGCAATTAATGTGATTAATAATTGTGCTTTGAATTGAGTGTGCTAGGACTACACGGACGAATCACAGGCGCTTATGCTGTCTGACCAATCACATGCGTTCCCGCTGAGTGCGCTGTGCGTAGCATTTTCACTGAGAAGACAGATAGCAGTAGGTCGAGACCAGTGTCACAAGAGTACCTGCAGCCGTGAGTAGTGAAAAAATTAGCGAAAACGAGGTCAGTGAGTTAGTAGCAAGAAAGGGATCAACGTCCGTGATTTGGGAGCATTTTGGTTATTATATATTAATATTATATATTAAATATTAATCGCATTTATTAATCGCAATGACCATTTTGAAGCAAATAATCACAATTATTATCTTTTGTCATAATCGTGCAGCCCTAGTGTGTGTGTATTAATGGTGTGTGTGTGTGTGTGTGTTAACGGTGTGTGTGTGTGTGTGTGTGTGTGTGTGTGTGTGTGTGTGTGTGTGGTCAGGTGGAGTGGTTTCCTGTTGTGTGCCGTCGCCATGCTGCTGGTCATCTTCCCAATGTTCGGCTTCCCCAAGAAGCTGCCGCCGCGCCACCGGAAGAGGAAGAAGAAGAAGATGAAGATGAGCTCGGCCGATGACGCTTCCAGCGACGATGACGTAATGAAGGAGAAGTCCAGCAGCAAGAACGTCACCTCTTCCATGGGCTTCGGGAAGGACATCAAAGGTAGTCTCTCTCTCTCTCTCTCTCTATCTCTCCCTCTCTCTCTCTCTACCCCCTCTCTCTCTACAGTCCCTCTCTCTCTCTCAACCTCTCCCTCTCTCTCTCTCTACCCCCTCTCTCTCTACAGTCCCTCTCTCTCTCTCAACCTCTCTCTCTCTCTCTCTACCCCCTCTCTCTCTCCACCTCTCCCTCTCTCTCTCTCCACCTCTCCCTCTCTCACTACCTCTCTCTCTCTCCATCTCTCCCTATCTCTCTACCTCTCTCTCTACACCTCTCCCACTCTATCTGTCTCTCTACTGTATCACTCCATTTCTCTCTCTCTCTCTTGCTCTCTACCTCTCTCTCTCTCTTTATCTCTCCCCCTCTCTCTTAGTCTCAACACCAGACCCATGAGAGTTCTTATACTGATGCTCTACGGAAGCTATGCTAACTACGTTACTGCATGCTGCAGATCTCTCTATGGGTCTGGGACACTTCATGCAAAAATCTGGTGCTCAAATCCTGGCAATTCATTGGTAGCGCCGGAATCCTGGCGACACCAATCAATAACGACTTTCGCGTTCAGTCGTTCCCACCAATAGATATGCCCCGCCCATCTAACCTGGGCTAGCGTCTCTCATTTGCTGCTACGACCTGTCACTCTTTCAATTATTGCCTCAGAACACCAGCTTGAGTGGCGAAGTGGCTCAGACTCTATTATCAAGTATGTGAAGTGGAACAGACTCTATTATCTAGTATGTGGAGTGGCACAGACTCTATTATCTAGTATGTGGAGTGGCAGAGACTCTATTATCTAGTATGTGAAGTGGCACAGACTCTATTATCTAGTATGTGAAGTGGCACAGGCTCTATTATCTAGTATGTGGAGTGGCACAGACTCTATTATCAAGTATGTGAAGTGGAACAGACTATTATCTAGTATGTGGAGTGGCACATACTCTATTATCTAGTATGTGAAGTGGCACAGGCTCTATTATCTAGTATGTGGAGTGGCATCGACTCTATTATCTAGTATGTGAAGTGGCACAGACTCTATTATCTAGTATGAGGAGTGGCATAGACTCTATTATCTAGTATGTGAAGTGGCACAGACTCTATTATCTAGTATGTGGAGTGGCACAGACTCTATTATCTAGTATGAGGAGTGGCATCGACTCTATTATCTAGTATGTGAAGTGGCACATACTCTATTATCTAGTATGTGAAGTGGCACAGACTCTATTATCTAGTATGAGGAGTGGCATAGACTCTATTATCTAGTATGTGAAGTGGCATAGACTCTATTATCTAGTATGAGGAGTGGCACAGACTCTATTATCTAGTATGAGGAGTGGCATAGACTCTATTATCTAGTATGTGAAGTGGCATAGACTATTATCTAGTATGTGAAGTGGCACAGACTCTATTATCTAGTATGAGGAGTGGCATAGACTCTATTATCTAGTATGTGAAGTGGCATAGACTCTATTATCTAGTATGAGGAGTGGCACAGACTCTATTATCTAGTATGTGGAGTGGCAGAGACTCTATTATCTAGTATGAGGAGTGGCACAGGCTCTATTATCTAGTATGTGGAGTGGCAGAGACTCTATTATCTAGTATGTGAAGTGGCATAGACTCTATTATCTAGTATGAGGAGTGGCACAGACTCTATTATCTAGTATGTGGAGTGGCAGAGACTCTTATCTAGTATGTGGAGTGACACAGACTCTATTATCTAGTATGTGAAGTGGCACAGACTCTATTATCTAGTATGTGAAGTGGCACAGACTCTATTATCTAGTATGTGGAGTGGCAGAGACTCTATTATCTAGTATGTGAAGTGGCTCAGACTCTATTATCTAGTATGTGAAGTGGCACAGACTCTATTATCTAGTATGTGAAGTGGCACAGACTCTATTATCTAGTATGAGGAGTGGCACAGACTCTTATCTAGTATGTGAAGTGGCACAGACTCTTATCTAGTATGTGAAGTGGCTCAGACTCTATTATCTAGTATGAGGAGTGGCACAGACTCTATTATCTAGTATGTGAAGTGGCACAGACTCTTATCTAGTATGTGAAGTGGCTCAGACTCTATTATCTAGTATGTGAAGTGGCACAGACTCTATTTTCTAGTATGAGGAGTGGCACAGACTCTATTATCTAGTATGAGGAGTGCAGCGATTCAATATAAATTGAGTCTGGAGAGAGACTACATCAAAGGTAACACCCTTGACGGCAGAACCGACGCCGGCCCCGCCCACCGCGGGCCTCTGCAGATGGGGGTTAGCGGTTCCACACAGAACCTGTGAGGTATCGACTCGGCAAAATGGCCCTTTAATCCAATAAACGGTCCTGGGCTTGGCGGCCGGCTTCTTCAGGAGCTTCTCATCGATCGTGCTGACTCAGGGATCTCTGCTTCCCAAACATCCCTCGATAGACGCTGCCTCAGCAGGGCCAGGGCCCCTCCCCCTGGCTAGTTACAGCCCCTCCCCCTGGCTAGTTACAGCCCCTCCCCCTGGCTAGTTACAGCAGGGCCACGGGCCCCTCCCCCTGGCTAGTTACAGCCCCTCCCCCTGGCTAGTTACAGCAGGGCCATGGGCCCCTCCCCCTGGCTAGTTACAGCCCCTCCCCCTGGCTAGTTACAGCAGGGCCATGGGCCCCTCCCCCTGGCTAGTTACAGCAGGGCCACGGGCCCCTCCCCCTGGCTAGTTACAGCCCCTCCCCCTGGCTAGTTACAGCAGGGCCACGGGCCCCTCCCCCTGGCTAGTTACAGCCCCTCCCCCTGGCTAGTTACAGCCCCTCCCCCTGGCTAGTTACAGCCCCTCCCCCTGGCTAGTTACAGCAGGGCCACGGGCCCCTCCCCCTGGCTAGTTACAGCAGGGCCATGGGCCCCTCCCCCTGGCTAGTTACAGCAGGGCCACGGGCCCCTCCCCCTGGCTAGTTACAGCAGGGCCACGGGCCCCTCCTGGCCCCTCCCCTCTGCACATGGGCATTCTTATTTCTACTGGCCCCTCCCCCTGGTTACTTACAGCAGGGTTGCTGGACAGGCTTCCTTCTGGGAGTCAGGCAACGCCCCTCCTCTCCTTAAATGAGCTCTCAGGGGGGGGGGACTGATACGCTCCCCTCAAAAAGCAGCCACAGACGCGCGCACACACACACACACACACACACACACACACACACAGTTCCCTGTGCTGTTTCTGGTGATATGCTGTATGAATGCATACAGGGGCTGCTGTACCAGCAACAGAGACCCTCTGTAGGAGACTGTTGTCTCTCCAGCTCGAGCGCTTCTAGCTTTTCCACCAGGACCAGGGGGAGAGACATCGCCGTCCTGATCACGTGACCTCACATTCTGCTCCCCATCCTCAGTTTCCCCCCCATCCGCATCGATTTACAGAAATTGCAATGTAACCGGGCCAATCGGGGACTGCGACCTAACTGCTGTTCTGCCCTAGAAGTTCAGACTGTAACGCAAAAGGGATTTTGTGTGTGTGTGTGAAAGTTCGGCTTCCAGGCTAAAAAAGGTCTGTTTTTCTTTTCTTTTCTTTTCTTTTCTCTGTGTGTGTGTGTGTGTGTGTGTGTGTGTGTGTGTGTGTGTGTGTGTGTGTGTGTGTGTGTGTGTGTGTGTGTGTGTGTGTGTGTGTGTGTGTGTGTGTGTGTGTGTGTGTGTGTGTGTGTGTGTGTGTGTGTGTGCGCACTGAAAGAACGTTGTTCAGCTCTCTTAAGCTGTCGGGGCAGAGCAGCGGTGGAGTGACTGTTCTACTCTGACCTTAAGAGGGCTGGTGTGTGACCCAGGCGGTGGCCCGTGCCATGAGGGCGTGGCGGGTCACGTCTGTGGTCAGCATAATGGACCTGATGTTTTCAGCTCTCGTCCCACTGGCCTAGAATGCACCTGTTCTCTCTCCGTATAGATAGACCTACATATCCACTGACATTCTTAGCACAACTTTTCTTCTCCCACTGTTATAATGAGAATTAGTCCAGAATTGGTCCAGAATTGGTCCAGAATTGGTCCAGAATTTGTCCAGAGCTGACCAGTCTGTCAAACATGTTTGACGCTGTATTCAACCGGACTGGTCAGCGATGGAGAGCTGTGTCTCCCTGTCCTGAGCTTGATTGAGCTGTGATGAGTACAGTCACTTCAGATGTCAACAGGACACCACCATCCGCCCACTCCACGCACTCCTACACACTCCCACACACTCCCACACACTCCCAGGACTCCCACACACTCCCACACACTCCCAGGACTCCCACACACTCCCACACACTCCTACACACTCCCACACACTCCCACACACTCCCACACACTCCTACACACTCCCACACACTCCTACACACTCCCAGGACTCCCACACACTCCCACACACTCCCAGGACTTCCACACACTCCTACACACTCCCACACACTCCCAGGACTCCCACACACTCCCACACACTCCCAGGACTCCCACACACTCCCACACACTCCCACACACTCCCAGGACTCCCACACACTCCCACACACTCCCACGCACTCCCACGCACTCCCACACACTCCCACACACTCCCAGGACTCCCACACACTCCCACACACTCCCAGGACTCCCACACACTCCCACACACTCCCAGGACTCCCACACACTCCCACACACTCCCACACACTCCCAGGACTCCCACACACTCCCACACACTCCCAGGACTCCCACACACTCCCACACACTCCTACACACTCCTACACACTCCCAGGACTCCCACACACTCCCACACACTCCCACACACTCCCAGGACTCCCACACACTCCCACACACTCCTACACACTCCCAGGACTCCCACACACTCCCACACACTCCCACACACTCCTACACACTCCCAGGACTCCCACACACTCCCAGGACTCCCACACACTCCTACACACTCCCACACACTCCCACACACTCCCACACACTCCCACACACTCCTACACACTCCTACACACTCCCAGGACTCCTACACACTCCTACACACTCCCAGGACTCCCACACACTCCCAGGACTTCCACACACTCCCAGGACTCCCACACACTCCAAGACACTCCCACACACTCCCACACACTCCCAGGACTCCCACACACTCAAAGACACTCCCACACACTCCCACACACTCCCAGGACTCCTACACACTCCCAGGACTCCCACACACTCCCACACACTCCCACACACTCCTACACACTCCCACACACTCCCAGGCCAGATTCCACCCCCCCCATCCTGCCCCAGCTCTATAATAATGAGTGTAACATAACATTCCTCCGGACGGCGTCTTCCTCCTGCTCCAGGCCCACTGCTAACAGGTGCTCCAGCATGGCTGTTGGCTGCCCCCCCGGACCCCGGCGGACGATTAGCCCGTCCGGGGCGTGAACGACCGGGGGAGCTCCAATCCTCCGCCACGCCACCCGGGGGCCAAGGCTCCGCTACATAACAGGCCTCATTAATTCTTAAGCCCCCCCAACACAGTTCCCCTGTTCGTTTGTTCTCGCGCTCCGTTGGGACACCGTGATTGGCTCGCAGCGGCGTCGGGGCCAGGACACATTCAGAGCAGACTCCCAACGTTGTGATAATGTTGGGGTTTAGCGCCGGCGGGAGGGGAGGAACAAAAGCATGAAGTCGTCTTATTTATGTCTAGTATCCCATAATCCTTTGCCTTGTCTAAGGGTTTACTACTGGGGTCCCGCCCTCAACTATGCATTCACACACACACTCACACACACACTCTCGCAAACACACACACATACACACTAGGATTACCATGGCAACAGTGGCAAAAACTACTAATTCCTTTCAGTTGGCTGTGGAGGGAGTAGGTGTGAATTGGGTTCACTGCTGTCTGAGACAGGCAGCTCATAGTCAGGAATGTTTGGAAGACCCGCCCACACTTCCAGAACATTCCTTTTTTTGTCACATGCAATGTACGGTGGACAGTCACAGTGAAATGTTGCTGCCGGCTCCAAAATGATGCTTGATACAGATAAACTCTAATACTTATATATACTGACTTACTCCTCTGTATAGACAAGTACACGGTGCTCAAAGGGTGTGTTAAGTAGCTGAGTGTTCAGTGAGTGAATGCTCACTCTGAGCGCTGAGCGTTTTTTTCCCCTCGTAACAGTCTGCTCTAACAGCGCTGAGTTGCTAGGAGACCAGAACTTTAATCACCACCTGTTGTCTTTCTGCCACTGTAGCTAACGTAGCTCCAATACGTTACATTTTGTTCAGGTTGTTGTCTTGTCACCATGTTACTAGGTCTGACACCACCTGGAGGAAGGCTGATTCAGATGAGTCATTGTGGGAGATCTATCACAGTGGTGTCGTCCGCAAACGGGATGATTGGATAGCTGCTGAGCCTGGCTGAGCAGCCGTGGGTGTACAGTGAGAACAGCCTGGGTCTCAGGCAGCAGCCTTGAGGGACGCCCGTGTTGATGTTCAGAGTGAACAGCCTGGGTCTCAGGCAGCAGCCTTGAGGGACGCCCGTGTTGATGTTCAGAGTGAACAGCCTGGGTCTCAGGCAGCAACCTTGCGGGACACCCGTGTTGATGTTCAGAGTGAACATCCTGGGTCTCAGGCAGCAGTCTTGCGGGACACCCGTGTTGATGTTCAGAGTGAACAGCCTGGGACTCAGGCAGCAACCTTGAGGGACACCCGTGTTGATGTTCAGAGTGGACAGCCTGGGTCTCAGGCAGCAACCTTGAGGGACACCCGTGTTGATGTTCAGAGTGAACAGGCTAGGTCTCAGGCAGCAGCCTTGAGGGACACCCGTGTTGATGTTCAGAGTGAACAGCCTGGGTCTCACGCAGCAGCCTTGAGGGACACCTGTGCTAATGTTCAGAGTGGATAAGATGTTCCCGCCTATTCTCACCACCTGTGGTCTGTCCGTGAGGAAGTCCAGGGTTCTAACCTAAGCCCAAAGGAATCTTCATATCCGAAATTTGCAAAGTGTCTGTGTGTTTTCGTGTGTGTGTGTGCGTGCTTGTGTGTGAAACCTTCCTGCGATAATGATGTTTCGTGAAGAGCGCCGAGGCTGAAGAGGTCTAGGTGTGGACAGGCCCGGACTTGTGACATGATTAGAGCCGCTAACAGCTGCAGTCGGCCGCGTATCTCTGAGGCAACCACACGTCTCTCTACCTCCCTGGTCAGTCTCTCCTTTGATTTACCGCGCCACGTATACATCACCGCCTATCATATTCTACTGTATTCATTTAACAAGGCTGATTTAATATTATGTGACAGCGTTTTGAGATCTTTGAGGTCCTTTTGATCCAATATGGCGGCCATGTTTGTACTGATCTTTTTCAGTACTGGACAATGGGCCTTATTCAGTGTGGGCCTGTTCTGCCCGGTAACAGTGGCTTATTTATACCACAGGACGTTGACTGAAGGGTAGAGTGATTGGGCAGTCTCCCTGTTGACCCGGGCACCATGTTGATGATGGCAGGCACATCTGCCCTCGATATGATGGGTGATGCCACTCAAGCTGAGTGTGTGTGGTGTGTGTGTGTGTGTGTGTGGTGTGTGTCTGTGTGTGTGTGTGTGTGTGTGTGTGTGTGTGTGTGTGTGCGCCTTGTTTCACAGGTTGTCTCTCACAAGACAGTCTCATAGCAAAGTTAGATATGACAATCAATTTATGGGTGTGAGTCTGTGTGCCCATCTGTGTGGTGTGTGTGTGTGTGTGTGTGTGTGTTTGTGTGTTTTGTACTTAAGCACCTATTGTATTTCTAGTTTGCTACTCTTGCGCTTTGCGTGTAGCTAGTAACTAGAATATGCTCATTTAGAAAGGAAGTACACTTGTAAGTTCTGATGAGTAGTAGTACACTGACTTCCTACTGTACTGTATTTTAAATGCAATTATTGTACGTCGCTTTGGATAAAAGTGTCTGCTAAATTTCCATAATGTAATGTACTGTAATGTAATGTAATGTAATGTAATGTAATGTACTGTAATGTACTGTCATGTGTCCTGTGTGTCCCCAGACCTGCCCAAGGCGGCGGTGCGGATCCTCAGTAACATGACCTTCCTCTTCGTCAGTCTGTCCTACACGGCAGAGTGCGCCATCGTCACCGCCTTCATCACCTTCATCCCCAAGTTCATCGAGTCCCAGTTTGGCATCCCCGCCTCCAACGCCTCCATCTACACAGGTGAGACCCCGCCTCCAACGCCTCCATCTACACAGGTGAGACCCCGCCTCCAACGCCTCCATCTACACAGGTGAGACCCCGCCTCCAACGCCTCCATCTACACAGGTGAGACCCTGCTTCCCTTTCTCTCCCTCTCTACCCCCCCCTCTCTCTCACTTTCTCTCTCTCTGTCTTTCTCCCTCCCTCTCCCTGAGTCTGCTGTTGTATCACTTCACGCAAACACACACACACACACACACACACACACACACTCACACACACACACACACACACACACTCACACACACACATACACACACACACAGACACCCACCGTGTCATTGGCTCATTTCATCTGCCTGTTGCCAGGATACAGTGGAAAGGCAAATGGGTGGCAACCCCCACAATGCCAAGCTGTTTTGAGGTGATAAGGGGCGAAGAGGACCCCCCCCCCCCCCCCCAGTAGACAGTGAGACACCCCCCTCCGCCCCCAACAGACAGAGTGACACTCCCTGACCCCCCCGCCCCCCCCCCTTCCCACTAGTACACAGGGAGAGAGTCTGGGGGTGCTATCATTACTGACGTCAAACACTGGCCGGTCACATTGTGTTCTCATTGGCCATGCCTGAAACTACCGAGATTTTGAAAAATGTTGGGTTGAGGTTGTACTTTGCAAGTGTTGTATATTGCAAGGCATGATGGGATTGTTGACCTGTTAGTTAAGGGCAGAATCCCATATGTTCACTCCTCAGTCAGAACCTTTTAACACTCCTGTGTTTCATCTTCCATGTCCAGCCTGTGTATTAGTGAACACAGTGTATTTTCAAATGTTAGTTAATCCACCAGATGCTGTTGTTGTGGATGAGGACAGTAGAGAAGTCACCATTTTGGAAGTAGGCTGTATGTTTGGAAGAGGCTGTCCTTACCAAGGGATCAAGGTGTTAAAATATAATATGCGATCAGGCAGCTTGGGTATGAGTCGTGAGAGGAGATGTTGAAGTGATATAATGTAAAGCAGTCAGTGAGTGCAATGCTTCCACATCTGTTATCGTTTGTGTTCAAGATTTTGTTGAATTATGTGAACACAAATAGTCATTCAAATGTGAGTGTGTGTGTGTGTGTGTGTGTGTGTGCGCGTGTGTGTGTGCGCGTGTGTGTGTGTGTGTGTGTGTGTGTGCGCGTGTGTGTGTGCGCGTCTGTGCTTGTTTTTCTCTTAGTGAAGTTGGGTTTTCTCAGGAGGTGAGAGCTGTCACTGTTCTATGCTTATTAGCACTTGCTACAGAAATAGCACTATCACACACACACACACACACCCACACACACACACACACACACACACACACACATATACTGTATACTTATACTCCTATACATCATACATCACCCCCCCCCCCCCCCCCCCCCCCTCCGTATGTAGCTCCGCCCTCAGGTCACACATTCTATCTCTCCATCCATCACTGCTCTAATCCTCTACTGCAATTCACTGCAGCTTCTCTCATCCCCTCTCCCCTTCTCTCATCCCCTCTCCCCTTCTCTCATCCCCTCTCCCCACACCCCTTCCATCTCTCCGCCATATCCCTCCATCATATAGCGTCTTCCATCCTCTCTTCACATGGTCTCTCTCTATCTGTCCGCTCCGGGTTCCGCCTCCAGAGCGGGTCTGGACCGGAGGAGGCCGACAGCAGCGCCCCGCCCTGCCCGGCGCCGGGGGGGGGGGGGAATCAGGTCACAGTCAGCAGATATCTCTCCGTTTCTCAGAAGTTTGACCTAGCGCACACGCACGCACACACACTCGCAAACACACACACTCGCAGACGGACACAGACGATCGTGCACGCGCGCACTCTCTCTCTCTCTCTCACTCTCTCTCTCTCTCACACACGCACACACACACACACACACATATTCCACACATACATTCTCCAGTCAAGGGTTTGTCACCGTGTGTGACAGAGTGTTTCCTGTCTTGTCACCGTGTGTGACAGAGTGTTTCCTGTCTCGGCTGACACGCAGAGCGCGGTGTTATGAGTGGACCGGTGTCCGGGATTAATCCGCCCACGAGCCCAGCAGCTGTTAACAGCTTTGACCTCTGACCCCCTGACATCACTTCACAGGATCATCACAAGCTACAGCTGTGTTACAGCCCAGCACGCTCAGAGAGATCATGGGAATGTGTGTGTGTGTGTGTGTGTGTGTGTGTGTGTGTGGGTGGGTGCACAATACACACTGTGACGTTGCTCTTTCTGACAAACACACACGCACACACACACGCACACACACACACACACACACACACACACACGGGGGCAAATGAGCTCTCTTACTCAGACCACGTCCTTCTCTGATCCCATGTGTGCACCCATCTACCACCCCCGCCCCCCCTCCACCCCCCCCTCATTACCCGGGCCAGCGAGCCCGCGGCCGGGCCGGAGGAACGGGCATGTCCCCCTGGGCCACCCCCCCATCCTGGGCCACCCCCCCATCCTGCCAGCATCCTGCTTTCACTCTCCCCATCCTGTCAGTTGAGCCCAGACAGCTCTCCCTCCCAGGAAGTGTCCGTGTCTGTGGGCGCCCTGGCTCCGCCCCCTCCTCTACATCACTCAGGCGCCGCACGCCCACGCACTCCAGGACATGTTACCGGAACCTTCTCTGATACAGCTTGATCGTTATGGTTTATTGAACTTCTGTTCTGGTCAAATTAATCAGGCTGTCTCTCTCTCCCTCTGTCTCTCTCTCTCCCTCTCCTTCTCTCTGTCTGTCCCTTTCTCCTTCTCTCTCTCCCTCTCTTTTCTTCTCTCTCTCTCCCTCTCTCTTTCTCTCTCTCTCTCTCCCTCTCTCTCTCCCTCTGTCCTCTCTCTCCCTCTCTCTCCCTCTATCTCTCCCATTCTCTATCTCCTTCTCTCTCCCTCTCTCTCCCTCTCCTTCTCTGTCTGTCCCTTTCTCCTTCTCTCTCTCCCTCTCTCTCCCATCCTTTCTCCCCCGCTCTCCCTCTCCCATTCCGTCTCTCTATCTCTCCCTCGCTCTCTCTATCTCTCTCTCTCACTCTCTATCTCTCCTTCTCTCTCTCTCTCTCCCTCTCCCATTCTCTCTCCCTGTCCCATGCTCTCTCTCCCTTGCTCTCTCTCTCTCTCTCCCTGTCCCAGGTGTGATCATCGTGCCCAGTGCGGGGGTGGGCATCGTGTTGGGGGGCTACATCATTAAGAAGCTGAAGCTGGGTGCCCGGGAGTCGGCCAAGCTGGCCATGATCTGCAGCGGCGTGTCTCTGCTCTGCTTCTCCACGCTCTTCATCGTGGGCTGCGAGAGCATCAACCTGGGGGGCATCAACATCCCCTACACCACCGGGTACGAGTATAGTACACCTACTACACTCTTACTATACCATTCCCCTACACCACCGGGTACACCTACTACACTCTTACTATACTATACCATTCCCCTACACCACCGGGTACGAGTATAGTACACCTACTACACTCTTACTATACTATACTATTCCCCTACACCACCGGGTACACCTACTACACTCTGACTATACTATACCATTCCCCTACACCACCGGGTACACCTACTACACTCTTACTATACTATACCATTCCCCTACACCACCAGGTACACCTACTACACTCTTACTATACTATACCATTCCCATACACCACCAGGTACACCTACTACACTCTTACTATACTATACCATTCCCCTACACCACCGGGTACACCTACTACACTCTTAATATACTATACCATTCCCCTACACCACTGGGTACACCTACTACACTCTTACTATACTATACCATTCCCCTACACCACTGGGTACACCTACTACACTCTTACTATACTATACCATTCCCCTACACCACCAGGTACACCTACTACACTCTTACTATACTATACCATTCCCATACACCACCAGGTACACCTACTACACTCTTACTATACTATACCATTCCCCTACACCACTGGGTACACCTACTACACTCTGACTATACTATACCATTCCCCTACACCACTGGGTACACCTACTACACTCTTACTATACTATACCATTCCCCTACACCACCGGGTACTCCTACTACACTCTTACTATACTATACCATTCCCCTACACCACCAGGTACGAGTATAGTACACCTACTACACTCTTACTATACTATACCATTCCCCTACACCACCGGGTACACCTACTACACTCTTACTATACTATACCATTCCCCTACACCACCGGGTACTCCTACTACACTCTTACTATACTATACCATTCCCCTACACCACCGGGTACACCTACTACACTCTTACTATACTATACCATTCCCCTACACCACCGGGTACAAGTATAGTACACCTCCTACACTCGTACTATACTATACCATTCCCCTACACCACCGGGTACACCTACTACACTCTTACTATACTATACCATTCCCCTACACCACCGGGTACTCCTACTACACTCTTACTATACTATACCATTCCCCTACACCACCGGGTACACCTACTACACTCTTACTATACTATACCATTCCCCTACACCACCGGGTACTCCTACTACACTCTTACTATACTATACCATTCCCCTACACCACCGGGTACACCTACTACACTCTTACTATACTATACCATTCCCCTACACCACCGGGTACAAGTATAGTACACCTCCTACACTCGTACTATACTATACCATGTCCCCTACACCACTGGGTACACCTACTACACTCTTACTATACTATACCATTCCCCTACACCACTGGGTACACCTACTACACTCTTACTATTCTATACCATTCCCCTACACCACCGGGTACACCTACTACACTCTGACTATACTATACCATTCCCCTACACCACCGGGTACACCTACTACACTCTTACTATACTATACCATGTCCCCTACACCACTGGGTACACCTACTACACTCTTACTATTCTATACCATTCCCCTACACCACCGGGTACACCTACTACACTCTGACTATACTATACCATTCCCCTACACCACCGGGTACACCTACTACACTCTGACTATACTATACCATTCCCCTACACCACCGGGTACACCTACTACACTCTTACTATACTATACCATTCCCCTACACCACCGGGTACAAGTATAGTACACCTCCTACACTCGTACTATACTATACCATGTCCCCTACACCACTGGGTACACCTACTACACTCTGACTATACTATACCATTCCCCTACACCACTGGGTACACCTACTACACTCTTACTATACTATACCATGTCCCCTACACCACTGGGTACACCTACTACACTCTTACTATACTATACCATTCCCCTACACCAAAGGGTAAGACTCAATATACAATACACCTACTTTACTACAAAGATAACTACACTGTTACTGTACTAATACTACATCCCCTACACTATATGAGACACAAAGTAAAGTTTTTTTGTTTTTTTTTTACATCACACCAAACAACTGTTATAGTTAACTATACTGTTACATAAGGAAGGAAGCTTCCGGACCACTACACTCTGTGGATGTGAAAAGTAGAAACGGACGATACTTTTACTGAGACAAAGTATTGTTTTTTTTGTGTACAAAGCAATATATATCGGTGATTTTTTTTTTTTTTAAGAACTGTAACCTTTTGGAATTATTTTGTCCCTGAGTAAAATGGACTGAGACACAGATAATAGTTTTTTGTGTACAAAGCAAAATGTATTGGCAATGGGAAAAATGAACTGGCTAGCACTCCTAGTGGTGGGCTCTGGTACATCATATAGGAGGAACCAGTAGAGGAAGGCCGTTCTAACAGCTCCCCCCTCACGATTTCATCACATTCTCACAATCTATAGAGTAGAACACTAATATTCTATTAGAAGCTGTGGTGTCGTCATGTCTGTGCGAGCTTTGGGTGCGAGCTTTATTCGGAGTCTGGCTCTGGGTGTGAGTTCTTTCCGTCGTGGCTAACGCCTGCCCGCGCGCCGCCTGGTGTGGCGTGAAGGAGCGCTCTGTGGCGTGCGCTCTTCTGCAGCCGAGCTTGAGCCGGTCCCACGGTCGCTTCTCTGTTAGTCGACCAGGTCATGAATACGTCATGAAAGCCGACTGACTCACACACTCACTATGACCCGTCTCTGTCTGAGGGAATGTTTGCGGAGGACTTAGCTGGACCCTGTGAGCTGCTAGGGTCATCCGTGATGAAGAGGACTGGGGTCTGCTGGCTCGCTGACACGCCGGTGGAGAATGTCAACTGACCTGACCCCTCTGTGCTGACCTACCCTCTCACACTCTCCGCCTGGAGGCCTGTCTCTGGATCTGCTTCCTGTAGTCTCACGGGCCCTCAGGAACTCACTCTCCCAGCGACTCTGCTACTCATCTCACTGATGCTGGATCTGCTCTTAATGAAGGGGCTGAGGAGACCAATAATAAGCAGCTGTTTTGCATAATGGATTCATAGAGACGCTGCTAAGCTGTTACTCAGTACTCTGAGCCCCTCACTGACTTCCAGTTGTGCAGTTACACACACACACACACACACACACACACACACACAAACACACTCATGACCTTGATGTGATATGGATGTCACTAAACGGACTACTAGTGCCTGATGGTTTAACAATACTAAAGGGAGTATGACAGAGTTATTGATCATACTCCTGGGATATGACAGTTATTTATCATACTCCTGGGATATGACAGAGTTATTTATCATACTCCTGGGATATGACAGAGTTATTTATCATACTCCTGGGATATGACAGAGTTATGTATCATACTCCTGGGATATGACAGTTATTTATCATACTCCTGGGATATGACAGAGTTATTGATCATACTCCTGGGATATGACAGAGTTATTTATCATACTCCTGGGATATGACAGTTATTTATCATACTCCTGGGATATGACAGTTATTTATCATACTCCTGGGATATGACAGAGTTATTTATCATACTCCTGGGATATGACAGAGTTATTTATCATACTCCTGGGATATGACAGTTATTTATCATACTCCTGGGATATGACAGTTATTTATCATACTCCTGGGATATGACAGTTATTTATCATACTCCTGGGATATGACAGTTATTTATCATACTCCTGGGATATGACAGTTATTTATCATACTCCTGGGATATGACAGTTATTTATCATACTCCTGGGATATGACAGTTATTTATCATACTCCTGGGATATGACAGTTATTTATCATACTCCTGGGATATGACAGTTATTTATCATACTCCTGGGATATGACAAAGTAATTTATCATACTCCTGGGATATGACAGTTATTTATCATACTCCTGGGATACTGTAATTCATCATACTCTGGGGCGTGGGGGCGTCGGCGTCAAATAATGTGATCTTCTGAGTCTCCGCGTTTTTCCTTGTACCAAGTTCTTTTTTGTTTTTGGAGGTCATTACATTGGCGCACATTGCAGAGCGTTGTTAGTAGTATAGCTGGGTATCGAGTCGAATTTCAAGAATCGATTCCGATTCACAAGGTTCAGAATCGATTATCACGATTCGATTCAATATCGATTCGGTTAGTGTTACTAAAACCTGTTTTTTTTTTTAGCTGTAACCTTAATTACATGACTGCCAAGTTATGCAACACATCAATACTAGGGCTGGGTATCGATACAGATTTCCAAAAATGAATGATGAATG
>NC_140242.1:1674831-1682331 GCF_949987555.1 Borostomias antarcticus | reverse complement strand
GTGGAACCTCCATTACAAGGTGGAACCTCCATTAGAAGGTGGAACCTCCATTAGCAGGTGAAATATCCATTAGAAGGTGGAACCTCCATTAGAAGGTGGAACCTCCATTAACAGGTGAAATCTCCATTACAAGGTGGAACCTCCATGTCTGGGTTAGAGTACATCAACAAGGCCATCATATGGTGCTACTGTATAAGGGGCGGGACATTATTCTCCTCTTTACTGACCGATGGGAACATACGCACGACTCATCAACGCTGCGTCTTCAAGCACAAACGACAAACCTGTACTATGCAAGGTCCTGTGTGTCCTCCATCCACCTCCTCAGTGTTCCTCCTGCGTCACCTGACCGCTCCTCTCTCTCAGTCTAACCCACAGACTACAGAACCACAGCTGGGCTTTTTCCGGATCTCACCTAGCGTTGAATGTCTTTAGCAGCCAACCCCACGGTTACGTACTGTACGGGCAGCTGACCGTTTTCATCTCTGAGTCATACTTGAGCCATGGCCCTCAGTTCTGTGTTGCTGGTGAGACCGTCTGTTCAAGCGCCGGGGTTAGGGTGATACTAGCCTGTCCTTAGGGAGGTGTTGTTGTCCTCGGAGTGAGCAGAACCAGGGCCCAGCCCGTCTGTGTATCAGTGCCTCAGATGAACGGGTGAGCTTGGCTGGCTACCAGGCTGACCGTCAACAGTCTGCCCTCACAGTCTGCACCACCCTCCTCCTCCTCTCCTCTGGTGGTCTGCCAGGATACTCTTCCTCATCTGTCAGTCTTGGGCAGGTGGTCAGTGCTGGAGAAGACTGGGAACCAGCTGTGTTTCCTGCTAAGGCCAGGATGAAGCCAGTCTAGTGTGGTACAGATACAGAGATTACTGACCATCCCTCAGGTCAGGCCAAATAGCATTACAGTAATACCATTGTCCTGTTAGAGCCAAGAAGGAGAGCTGAAGAGGGAAGACATCTGTATTAGCCTGTTAGAATGTGCTAAAGCTACTGTACATCCCTAACAAACAATGTGAGCCATGAGGAGACAAAGCATACTATCGAACGTTGACAACTGAGGCATTAACTGCAAGCAGATCAAAGAAATTCGATTTTTACTTCATCTAAAAAGTACTGTATCAGCTGAAGTTAGCCTAGGCGTACTTTTTCAAACCTTTTTGTTGGTAAGATTCCTTTGAAGAAGAGAAGTTGAATACTATGAGCCAATTAATCCAACAAATAACTCACCAGAAGTTCCAACAATTTATTATGTTGGCTTTGTATTGCAATTGCTTCACCATAATCAGATGTACATAGAACCTAACTATTAGTCTCTTAGATGTTTAAGAAGTAGTGCTGCAAGCATGTACTGTATACAACAAAGACCATTTTAACAATGAGATTTATATCGCTGGCATCACTTTGACCATTCAGATCAGGAGTAGTGGCGCCCCCTGCAGGACAGAAAGTTGCACTGCAGGTGTGAGAAGCTCTAAGAATGTTGATGCCGTTTTAACAAAGTTGCCCTGTGAAGCATAATTGTTGCAGTGAATCGACATTCACATCCATGTTCTCTGCATCGAAACAGCAAAAACATGGTAGATATGTACATAATACTAGTCTACAGTGAATATTATGAATACCCTGATGCCTTCAAACATTTTTTTTTAGTACTGGGTATGCGTTCATGGTAGGTGTTCAGAGAGCAGATGATTTGATGTGATGATAAAGTTTTACATGTGAACCTTTGTCCACAGCTAATGGAGACTACTAAGTGATTATGAATAGTATAATGGCTAATGGTAATTGTGTGAATAATGCCAAATGATGATTTTGATCGTAGTAATATCCTGAATTAGTACCTCAAATTAGGCTACATGTTCCCTGGTGATTATCATGTAAATATTGAAGGAACAAATTAAGCATAGCATAAACCTCTTACTTAGTTAGAACCCTATTTATAAACTAACCCTTAACATTGTAGTCAACAGCAAAACTTTAAAAAAAAAAAACATGGAAACGTCATATTTGTTTCTCTGTGCCTGATTTACCTACAGTATTTACATAGGAAGTATTCAATTAAAGTTTGGGAAGGTTGGGTTTTTTTTTTTTGGGGGGGGGGGGGGGGGGGTTGTGATGTAGTTTTTGTTTACGACCACATTTGAATTGGTTGGTTTATATAAAGTTAGTCCTCTCTCCCTAAGCTACCCTGGAGCTTTTTTATCCTTGAAAGTGTACAGTTGGTCCTGAGGAACCTAAAACAAACAGATGAGTGGGAGAGGTTGACCTGGAAGTGAAGTAATATTATCCCCCTGGAGTTAGTGACCTCAACACAACACAGACGATCAGCACTGTGTATCACCACAGCACATAGCCTGACTCTACTCTACTCTCTGACTCTACTCAACTGATTCTCTACTCAACTCATTCTCTACTCAACTCATTCTCTACTCAACTCATTCTCTACTCAACTGTACTCTCTGACTCTACTCAACTGTACTCTACTCAACTGTACTCTACTCTCTGACTCTACTCTACTGTACTCTACTCAACTGTACTCTCTGACTCTACTCTACTGTACTCTACTCTCAGACTACTGTACTCTACTCAACTGTACTCTCTGACTCTACTCTACTGTACTCTACTCTCAGACTACTCTACTGTACTCTACTCAACTGTACTCTACTCAACTGTACTCTCTGACTACTCAACTGTACTCAACTCTCTGACTCTACTCTACTGTGCTCTACTCTCTGACTCTACTCTTCTGACTAGGTGGCGTTCAGTGCTGTTCTATCCTATCATGGACGACTTCAGGTAGACTGTAGATTTGCTTTCTCTTTGTTTTATCAGTACTTTATCTGAAGGTTCATTTCCTGGACTACAGCTGTGTTCTGAGGGTCAAGCTTTCATGGCTTTCAAGAGATCTAAACTGATGTTTGTGAACACTTGGTTTACAAATGCCTTGAATACTTGATATTTGTCATTAAAAAAATGTTACAAAAAATCAACTCGTGTCAGATTTTCTTTCCATGATCAGAGATCAAATGTGTGTCTTTGTCTTCCAGCCTTCCCAAGATGTAATGGTTAGTTGTGTGGTTATAGATGGACAAAGTAAATAACTAGGCTACTATATCACATTAAAAGGTTTGACATGTTTATTTAACAGCTTCTTGGCTTTCCTGAAACCAGAATTGTTGCAACACTTCTACACACATTGTAAAAAAGAACAGAACAGAACAGTAGCATATCTCTGTAGACCTGAACCAGACTGGATCACGCGTTCAACCATGGCGAGGACCAACAATGAACCAAAGACTAACCATATGTGGAATGATATTTAGAATAATAAGCCAGTACATTGATGCCCAGTTGTAATGGACTTAGGTGGGTTTCATAGCCAGTCCTGTCAATATCATTATATTGTAATGAACCAGTAACAACCAGTATACTCTAATGGAAACCGACCATTAACAACCAGGGATACTGGTAAATACATGGTGAAGAAAGTGAAGAGGTTTTTGTCTTGGTGCAAGTTGTCTTAGACTCTGCTGGTTAGGATGTCAGGATGACTGTTCAATCACTCCATCCTTGATTATCAAAGCACAAGCAATTTCTGGATGATCTATTAATGATTAAAAAAAAAAAAAAAAGGTTACACAATGAACATGATAAAATATTTTAATCAACAATTTTTGCCGTTCACAGATAGTTGAAACATTTGCGGACGTGTGCCGAGAAGTGAATGTAGTTAATATTGATTAGGTGATGATTGGCGATGAAGCCATGTGATGAAGCCATGTGATGAAGCCATGTGATGAAGCCATGTGTACTGTTTGCAGAAGACAAAACATAACGATCGTCTGGTGTGAAAGAAATGGAATGACTGTGGCAACAGCACAGCGCCATACTACAGTATATGTGAATTTTATTATCAAGTCTGACAAATGTACTAGTCATGTAAAAAGTTGATTCAGCAAAAATTTTCATTTTGTAACCTTTTTTTTGTGTGTTTGGTGGGGGGGGGGGGGGCGGGGGCAAAAGGGCACACATACGCGTGTGTAGAATAAATGTGAAACAGTGTTCACAAGTAAATAAACCAATATTCATTACCATCTCAATCTCTGAACTGAGACTACAGTGAACACATTTTTACAATTCACAAATATTCCGTGAAAAAGCAACGGTCAGTATGTAACAAAGGGAAAATGTTGAATTTTTTTATTTTAAAAAGTGCATTTAGGGTCCTAATGTTGGGCTAGTTTGATTTGTCAGTGGTTATATATTCATGGTGGAGTGCACTTCCTGGATGGTTGCCATGGCAGCCTCTGACATGGCTGTCCAATAGGCTGACAGACAAGAAGCCTTCCCACATGGCTGGTTTCACCATTACAATAACCAGTTTTTTCATAAAAAATATATATTAAAAACATCAACGGTGTTATCCACTTGGAATCTAATATCTTTAATTCCAATATTTATTTATTTTTAGCTGCGTTAAGGCTTTTTCTTCTCTAAATATATATTTGAAAAAACAACATAACACTGTTTACTAATAAATGGAAGCACCTGTAGAAAAATAAACAATAATAACTTTACTAGTCATTATACAGCTCTAAGTCAGACTGAGGTGACGTGATTGGCCGGCTCTCTCACGGCCAGCTCATCTCTCCGCCCCCACGTCTCTTTGTCTATATGGTGACCAGCCGCCCAACGGCGGGCCGATGCGTGCGTCTGTCTCACTAGGTGTGATTGGAGGGCTGAGGTGGGGGGGAGGAGCCACTGCCTTCATGGTCCAGGGCCTGCGGCGGTGCCTGTGGGAGCTGGTGTGGCTGTAGTACCTCCCGCGCCCTCTGTGGGGCGCCAGTCTGGGGGGTGGGGGGGGTCCCGGTGCTGCTGCTGCTGCCGGCCTGACCTCTGGGCCTTAACGTCTGTGGGGAGAGGGGCAGGTAGCCCTGGGCTTGGAAGATGTCCTCCTCCTCCTCCTCCGGCTCCAGGCCCAGACCCGGGTTCTGCCGGCCCCGCTCCGGGCTGCTGTGTTGGCCCAGCAGGACGCCGTGTCGCGTCTCCAGCTCCGTCAGCCCGTTCCCGCTAAACACCGGCTCCTCCCCATCCAGCTCCTCCAGCTGCCGGGCCGTCCACGTGTCTCCACGCACCCCGCCTCCTCCTCCTCCTCCTCCACCTCCTCCTCTCCCGAGGCCCGGCGCCGCCACGTCGGGCCTGTCCAGGGGCCTCTCGGGGAGGTCGTTGGCAGACTCCGGTCTCCTCTCGGGCGTTGGGGCGGCGGTGGGGGGGGGCGTTGGCGGCGGCGGCGGCATGGCGCTGGGGGCGGGGGCGTCGCGGGGGCCCGCCGTGGCCCGGTTCAGGGTGACCGGGCTGGGCCAGAGGTCCCCCGCGCCGCTGCCCTCCTCCAGACCCCCACCCCCGGCCCCGGAGCCCTGCTCAGCCAGGGGGGGGTCGTCAAGCTTAAGGGTTTCGTTGAGTTTGTCTAAAATGTGTCGCAGTGCAAACATATTATCTACATCCTTCTGGAAGTGGTCCCAGCTGTCCGGACTGGGGCCGTACTCGGGCCTGCTCTGGTACAGGCTCTCGTTCACACTATACAGCTCCTCCAGTCCACGCCAGTCCACCTCCTCCTCCGTCAGGTTGGGCAGCTTAACCTTTTCGTCCGTCCCAGGGTTGAGTGCTGTGGTGGGGGAGGAGGGGAGGGAGGAGAGGGTCAGAGTCGGGGAATGGATGGACGGCAGAAGGTACTAGATGATAGGGAGCTCTTTGTATTTGAGCACACAGCATGCAGTCATGCCAAGCCTCCAGACTCCACTATGGCAGCCAGGTTCACACACACACACACACACACACACACACACACAGAAACACGGCCATGCACACACACAGATATACACACATGCAGCCACAAACACACACACATACACACACACACACACACACACACACACACACACACACACACACACACACGCATCACACGGCCACAATCACACACACAAAAACACACACACACACACACACACACACACACACACGCATCACACGGCCACAATCACACACACAAAAACAACCAGTAAAGCAGCATGTTGGCCTGGTTAAACGCTGCACCCCCGCTAAGCTGAAGCAGAGTTGTTCCACATGCCGTGTTGAGAGAAACATCACGCCGTACGAACAGATGAAGCAAAGGCCTGCTGAGTCTGGTCTGTCATTAACTCAACAAACAGCGCTAGCTACATTTCACGACCACACTGGAGAGCGACATGAGCTTGAGCGATCATAGGCCTGCGTCCCTCAGAACAGAACCCAGCCTGCGTCCCTCAGAACAGAACCCAGCGGCCACCTGGAATCGAGAACATGGGGAGGAAAAGGATAGCCAAAAAAATGGAGAAAGCAAAAAAAGAAAAGATGATGAACTTCTGCAAAAAAAAAAAAGAGAGAGAGAATCTCTAGGAGAAAAAAGGTGAGATGATCCTGCTGTGTGGAGGGTCCCCAGAGACAGACGGAGAGAGAGGACATCGGAATAGATAAACGGGAGGTGGAAAATAAATTAAATCGAACAGAATTGCCTGGATCAAAAACGAGGCCTACTCTGGATGGTGTCATGCTCTGTATCTGTGTGTGTGTGTGTGTGTGTGTGTGTGTGTGTGTGTGTGTGTGACAGGATGGAGACAGAGGTGGGACATAAGCTAAGGGACACTCACAGGAAGGACAGGCTTGGTCTCCTCTTTGACCACCTTCCATGTTGTTGTTGTAGCCTGGTAAGCAGGTGCCAAGAGACAAAGAGGTCAAAGGTCAGCGAGGTCAGGTGGAGGACACTAGAGGTCACTGCAACTCAGGTGTCCGGTCTACCGCTAAAAAGCCACGTGCAAAATGGAGGTGTGTGGCATGGTTATGGAGGCACCCAGGGCTCACCAGGTGAGCTGGGGATGATGGGATGGGATGATGACCTGGTGATATGACGTTACAGCCAACACGACTGAGATGCACTGAGCGGTGGTGATGTCATGATTTCATACACTAGCATGATTCCTGTACTCGCATGCATTAGACAGACCTATATCTACGAGGTGGTTTTCTCTACTGAAGATGAATTGTACTGTACGTAATGTATTCGGGGGTATTCGGTCATCTCATGTTGCCTGAGAAATGCAGAACCCTGATCAAGAACCTTTATGGTTTCTCAATCGGAACCCTCTGCGCTGTGTTCCCCCTTCGAGGAAGTCAAACAGCAGACAGGAAGTGCAGAGAACCTGGCAACCCTAGAACGACATGGCGACGACGGAAGCTGCTTCGATCGGAACAGAACGAACAACAGAAGGAGTCAGCGATCACAGGTTAGGCTTTTTTTCCCAGCATGCACTCAGATCTAGCCCTGGCGGTCCATGGAGGATTAGTGGGGATGGCGGGCGGCAGAACAGGCGAGCAGGCAGGCGGCGAGCCCATGCAGTTATTTAGGAAAAGCCACTGAAGAAAAACAAAAAGGTGTGGATACCTGTGCGGCTCATAGATGCCT
>NC_140242.1:1659831-1662331 GCF_949987555.1 Borostomias antarcticus | reverse complement strand
GAACTCGGCCTGTTGACACACCTCTTTGACCTTCTTGTACTTGGGCAGGCTGTTGGTGTGCGGCGTGCTAACCCCGGCGTCTTCCTTCTTCCTCACGATCTTCCTGCACACACACAATCACCAAACCAGAAGCAAACAGCAACTCAGTCTCGCTTCGCTTCACACAGCAAACACTGTTTTACTCCCATGACGTTTGTTTTCTACACAGACCTAGGATCTGCTATTAGCCTTCTCCATTCTAATGCCTGGTCTGTTACAGGAGGAGAGAGTGTGTAACAGGAGGAGAGTGTGTTACAGGAAGAGAGTGTGTTACAAGAGGAGAGAGTGTGTTACAGGAGGAGAGTGTGTGTTACAGGAGGAGAGTGTGTGTTACAGGAGGAGAGTGTGTGTTACAAGAGGAGAGTGTGTGTTACAGGAGGAGAGTGTGTGTTACAGGAGGAGAGTGTGTTACAAGAGGAGAGTGTGTGTTACAGGAGGAGAGTGTGTGTTACAGGAGGAGAGTGTGTTACAGGAGGAGAGTGTGTGTTACAGGAGGAGAGTGTGTTACAGGTGGAGAGTGTGTGTTACAGAAGGAGAGTGTGTGTTACAGGAGAAGAGTGTGTTACAGGAGGAGAGTGTGTTACAGGATGAGAGTGTGTGTTACAGAAGGAGTGTGTGTTACAGAAGGAGTGTGTGTGTTACAGGAGGAGAGTGTGTTACAGGAGGAGAGTGTGTGTTACAGGAGGAGAGTGTGTGTTACAGAAGGAGAGTGTGTGTTACAGGAAGAGTGTGTGTGTTACAGGAGGAGAGTGTGTGTTACAGGAGGAGAGTGTGTGTTACAGGTGGAGAGTGTGTTACAGGAGGAGAGTGTGTGTTACAGAAGGAGAGTGTGTTACAAGAGGAGAGTGTGTGTTACAGGAAGAGAGTGTGTTACAGGAGGAGAGTGTGTGTTACAGGAGGAGAGTGTGTGTTACAGGAGGAGAGTGTGTGTTACAGGAGGAGAGTGTGTGTTACAGGAGGAGAGAGTGTTACAGGAGGAGTGTGTGTTACAGGAGAAGAGAGTGTTACAAGAGGAGAGTGTGTTACAGGAGGAGAGTGTGTGTTACAGGAGGAGAGTGTGTGTTACAAGAGGAGAGTGTGTGTTACAGGAGGAGAGTGTGTGTTACAGGAGGAGAGTGTGTGTTACAAGAGGAGAGTGTGTGTTACAGGAGGAGAGTGTGTGTTACAGGAGGAGAGTGTGTTACAGGAGGAGAGTGTGTGTTACAGGAGGAGAGTGTGTTACAGGAGGAGAGTGTGTTACAGGAGGAGAGTGTGTGTTACAAGAGGAGAGTATGTGTTACAGGAGGAGAGTGTGTTACAAGAGGAGAGTGTGTTACAGGAGGAGAGTGTGTGTTACAGGAGGAGAGTGTGTGTTACAAGAGGAGAGTGTGTGTTACAGGAGGAGAGTGTGTGTTACAAGAGGAGAGTGTGTGTTACAGGAGGAGAGTGTGTGTTACAGAGGGAGAGTGTGTGTTACAGGAGGAGAGTGTGTGTTACAGGAGGAGAGTGTGTGTTACAGGAGGAGAGTGTGTGTTACAGGGGGAGAGTGTGTGTTACAGGAGGAGAGTGTGTGTTACAGGAGGAGAGTGTGTGTTACAGGAGGAGAGTGTGTGTTACAGAAGGAGAGTGTGTTACAGAAGGAGAGTGTGTTACAGGAGGAGAGCAGCTGCCTAGTCCAGGCTACTTGATAGGGAATATGCTAGGCTAAGCTAGGCTAGGCTATGCTACGTCCGTGGGTGCCAGCCGGGAGAGGCCCGGGCAGAGAGCCCAGCCCAGCCTCACACCACTACTCTACCCGGGGCCAAGCTGTTTGACCTCCCCTTGGCACCGCGTTCGCACTCCACTCCTCCAGGGCCTGCCAAGCGCCCGTGCCAACCCGCTGCCAACGTCCTGCCAACATCGCCTGGCCGCTCGCGACGCACAGACAGGACGACGACCGCAGCTACAACAAAGTACAACCTGTCCTGTCCGGAGTGTCTGAAGGGCAGTATTCACACCCCCAGACCGACCGGGCTCTACGGCATCGGGGCTAAGATAGTTCAAGTTTATAGATAGTGTAAACTGTTACTCGCAACTCCTCTTTCGTTGTTTATCTAAAGTAATTTAGCTTGACACTCTGTGGCCATTTGTGTCCCAACCGCTTGGCTTGGCTGACACACTAATGTAATGTGTCTACTTTTACATTTTGTGTCACAATCACAGGATATGTGTACGGTCGCAGGGGCACAGCGGCGGAGGCGAGAGGAAGGAGTTGAGTATACAATGGCTACTGTGTGAGGGGGGCGTCCTAGCTCTGCTGCCTCTCAGGCAGGGCCCCGGCAGGTTAATCTCAGCACTTAGAGAGCGTGGACGCCGGGGCCGTGGTCTTCATAAACACTCAGGATTAATGGAGGGCCTGATTAAACAAGGAAAGCCTCACAGGTCGGGAGGTCACACTTTCATTTCACACACAGCAGTGAGCGGCCGCTACTCTGTCTCTGTC
>NC_140242.1:1653065-1659631 GCF_949987555.1 Borostomias antarcticus | reverse complement strand
GGGGGGGGGGAAGGAGGGAGAGGGAGAGGGAGAGGGGGGGAGAGGGAGGGAGGGAGGGAGAGGAGGGGGAGGGGGGGCTACCGTATAGAATTCCTGGCGTTCTCTAGGTGTCTGTGTCACCGGGTGACAGCTGAACGCTCAGCCCACGCATGCGGAGAGATCCCTGCTCACACCCAACCGTGACACACATGTGCCCCTGCCCTCCGCATGCATGCAGATTTACACGCATGAAACCACGCCATGAATGCGCCCATGCACCCGAGCATCTGTCCCAAGGCCCTCAGCGGAGCCACTTATGTCTGCAGTCCGGTAGAGCTTTACAAACGACCAGTGTACAGCCCATAATAAGCATACTGTATATACTATAACAGCCAAAACATTAACCAACAGAAAGAATCTTTTGTCACGCATTGCTAATTAGCAAGAGGCGTCGCCAGGAATTTTGGGCCCCATGAAAAAGATATTCCACTGAGCCCCTTCTAATATTGATTTGTGGGGGGGGGGTTTTCTTGGCCTCATCCAGACTAGGTCCCCCTGAAACCCCACCCCCATCCCCCAACACCCCCATTGCTAATCATTGATGTGATCAGGTCTGTTATGTTAAAGCTATGACCCATTAAGACAAACCCCTTTGATCTGACCCCACGCAGGAAGGCTGATGTGTACGGCAGCTATCTCATCTCAGCACACGACAGGAACACAACAACATCACAGGTCCGTCAGAGGGAAGTGAAGGATCAAGGCCAGGTGACGATGACGGCGTTGGTGTCGATGCAAATGTCACCTATTAGAGCCTTCATGCAAGTATGAATGGACGTTATCACCGTGAGAGGAACGCTCAGGATGTCTTCACGACCGTCAATTATCAATGAGCTGGATGAAAGGAGGTCCCGTTCCCAACCTGTTACTTTTGTGTTCAAATGTGATTTCCTTACAGGTAAAGAAACAAACAACGTCTGCTAAGCATCTATCAGAATGACATTAGAAGTGGTTTGCAGACATTATATCCCCGTGCAGGTTTCGCCTCACTGGAAGCAAATGACTTCCACAAGTGCCCGTTCGGTCTGTGTGTGGACATCACAGATGGGAGGTTTTCATCCCAATATATCGAGCAGCCTTCAATAAAGCGCTTAGGAAGAGCGAGGATCTGAGGATAGCATTGTTCCCAATTTTCCAACACATAGAATATTGAATATCGCTGTCACATGTGTGATTGTTACACTAAGAGGCAGAAGACTTCAATTTCGTGAGGAATCATGACTGAATCGTTGGACTATTGGCAAGGGCATGAAGTGTCCATGAGTGTATCCAGATTGCTAGAGAATAAGAACCCGTCTGGAGCTCACGCTGAAGTAACTGTCAGCGAACGATCTGGTTTTCTCTAGAGACCAGAGGCTTCTCTCTCTGTCCTCAACGCCGGGGTTGATGTGATCAACATCGGCCAAACACCGCCTGCGATACAACTGAAGCCGGGTTCACACGACGACCGTGGTGAGACGTCTCATTTTAGAACGCCCGTGTCGCAGCGAGAGTCTTCCTGGAAAGATGTGTCGTGTTGAATCTTTAAAAAAAGAAACCGTTTGTTCTGAACCTCGGCTGTTGTGAGGGAACAGTGGTCGCCTGTAACACCCCGTCAGACTAAGCCTGGCCAGATCCAATGGCATAAACTTCTTTGAACCCGTCACAGTGCATTTGTCAGCGCTGGTGGGAAGCGTCCTCGCTAACCCCACACTCTGCTAATACTCTGCTAATACTCCCTCAGCTAGTATTGACCTGCGACTGCAGGTCCAGAGAGTCAGAGGCTGTTAGGGGTTATCAGCGTGAGAGACGGACTACATCCAGACCTCGCATCGCTGGACGCCTTCCTCAGGAGAAGGGATACGCGCCCGGGGAGTCTCTCAGAGGCCAGGCAGAGAGAGAGAGAGAGAGAGAGGGAGAGAGGGGGGGGGGGGAGAGAGAGAGAGAGGAAGGGAGGGAGAGAGAGAGAGAGAGAGAGGGAGAGAGAGAGAGAGAGAGGGAGAGAGGGAGAGAGGGGGAGAGAGAGAGAGAGAGAGGGAGAGAGAGAGAGGGAGAGAGAGAGAGAGAGAGGGAGAGAGAGAGAGAGAGAGAGAGAGAGAGAGGTGAATGTTATCATCCTGGTGATCAGGTGAGTCACAGGACAGCGGGAGAGAATACAGGAGCAGATAGATAGAGGAGAGGAGGAGGAGAAGGAGGAGGAGGAGGAGGAGGAGGAGGAGGAGGAGGAGGAGGAGAGGAGGAGGAGGAGAGGAGGAGGAGAAGAAGGAGGAGAAGGTGGAGGAGAGGAGGAGAGGAGGAGGAGAGGAGGAGAAGGAGGAGGAGGAGGAGGAGGACAGTGGCTCTGGGTTCAGGTGAGGAGATCAAAGGGACACCGTGAGCACCACGGCCCTCGGGGACCCCAGGAGAAGGCTCTAGCAGAATCTGAGAGGACCGTCTGGTCCGAGCGAAAGCTTCTGAAACGTGGGGGTTTTGCCCCGAAGAGGGGAAGTTTGGGGTTTTCTCCTTTGAATGAACCTCAGTATGAACGAATCCACGTGTCTCCCTGTCCCCAGCCACGACGTAAAAGGAATCAGCTGCAGTCCATCATTGAGTGCAAACAGACTGAGAAAAAGGTATTGATTTCAGACCGGCAGACATCTCCCTTCAACAACATTTCCTACTCATCTCAAACAACATCCAGCTGAATAGAATCAATTGTTACAGACGCACACACAAAAAAGCAGTGGGCTGAAATTTGCAAGTCCCCTTTCTAGTAAACAAGTGGCGCTGAGTGGTGTGATGTGGGTGAACCCTGCCCTCGGTGGAGGCTCGAGACATATTCCATTGAGTGGTTAGAGTAACGGAAGATGGTTTGAGAGGCAGGCTGGAGATTAAATCTAAAGTGACAAGTTCAAAGTCTCAAACCTTGAACTCCTCCACACTGCGAGAGAGAGAGAGAGAGAGAGAGAGAGAGAGAGTGACTTGTGTCTCCAGTGGAAGAGTGAGAGAAAGTGCGTCCGTTGTTGCTATTGATCAAGAAATAGAACATGAAGTGCAACCGTGTGTGTGAGGCAGATAAAGTACGACAGCGAGAGAGAGAGAGAGAGAGAGAGAGAGCAAGAGAAAAGAAAGGAAGAACAGAAAAACAACGGTGATGGTGAAGGCTGTTCCTCGCGCCTGTCTGTCTGGCTGTGTGTGTGTCTGTGTGTGTGTCTGTGTGTGTGTCTGTCTGTCTGGCTGTGTGTGCCAAGGTGGGTTGTTGGGGGAGCCTGTCAGCTCAACAGATCACTAATGGCTCCAGAGCTGGTGGGCTGGGTTTCCCCCGAGCTCCCCTCTGTTCTCCTGTCATCCTGTCACACACACACACACACACACACACTCACACACACACACACACACACCGCTTCAGACCCCTGACCTCTTGTCATACAGTAGACTCCCGAGTCAGTCTCTAAACGCTGTGCTCAACTAGAGATGAGGACATTCCTCCAGGTTCCGTTGCTAAAAGTGGGTGGATTTGAGAAATTTGAGGGAAAAACATTGCAGTTTTTTGCAAACCAATCCAATCAATCCAACAGGGCAGTGCCACACCCAAGTTTTTTCAATGTTTTGATTCTCCACTCCTGTTTGTTTCACTAGGGACGAAGATGAGGGGAGGACATCATTGCCCTGATTGGTAGCGTCTGATTGGTGCAGAGAGATTCTGACAAGGCTCATCTTCAAAAGCTCTGTCCGGTGAGTAAAACATGGCCACCGCCCGCACTCACAATGACCGCCGCTGCTCTGCACACCGGTTCCTTTAGTCCACTGTCCTTTGGGTGGACATACACAAACTGGATTTAAAAGTTCATAAGACCACCATTCAAGTCCACTGGGGACATCATCAGAGACGTCCGTCCTCCTAAGTGAGTCTTGACCCCCCCCCCCCCCAAAAAAAAAACAAAACACGCAGAGACAATGCGCCATTGTTGCCGTGACGACGGCGTCCCCGGGGGGCTCTTCCGGTGTCCGGGGGGAGCTTTCGGGAGGGGGACCGCGCGCTCCGACCGGCGCTCCGTGTCCGGAAGCTTGTCTTAATCCGCTCAGGAGAGAAGGTGAAAGGCAGGGACAAGGAAAGAGGGGAGAATCCGTGTGTGGGGAGGAAGGCCTATCCGCTCGACAACATCCTCAATGCCTGGGCGGTTATAATCCTATAAAGCACGCCGCCACCAGACTGTTGAGCAAGAGAATTAGGATTTGTGTGAGTCCCGTGACCCCCTTCCCCTGAGGCCCTGCCAGGGCCCAGGGCCACAAGACAGGATGTTTATTTATTAATATCATTTGGACAGCTGGAGGTAGAACACGGTAGTATGACAGAATAATGACGAGAGGTACATTGTTCTCAAGCATGCCTCTTACTCTGAGAACGCACGTTGGAAATGGCTGAAGAATGTCCGTTCACTACTGGCCTCCATCTAACAATCACACTTGGTGAAAGTGATTCACTCAAAAAAAACATAAAAACACTTAATGATCAAATACAGTGCAGCTGTGAATTCCAAACCAAAATACAAATAAAAAACGCAAACTGCAACATTCACTTCCACATGTGTCTGAAACACACACGCACACACACACACGCACCCACACACACACACACACACACACACACACACACACACACACACACACACACACACACACAATCTTAAGTAAAATTCTCTCTCTCTTTATCTCTCTGTCACTCTCTCCCTCTCTCTCTCTCTGTCCCTCTCTCTCTCTTTATCTCTCTCCCTCTCTCTCTCTCCCTCTCTCCCTCTTTCTCTCTCTCTCCCTCTCTCTCTCTCTCTCTCCCTCTCTCTCTCTTTATCTCTCTCTCTCTCTCTCTCCCTCTCTCTCTCCCTCTCTCCCTCTCTCCCTCTCTCTCTCTCTCTCTCTCTCTCTCTCCCTCTCCCTCTCTCTCTCTCTCTCTCTCTCTCTTTATCGGGGGGTGTGTGCTGGATGCCTGGGCAGAGCGAGCGCTGGGACTCTGTGTGATTTGTCATTCGCACGCAGCTGGGAAGAGAGTGGGGGCTTTTAATGTGCGCCCCCCCCCCAGGAGGAAATAACAGCCAGGCGCCGCCACTAAACAACAACTGCTCTGGCACTGGGGCCCTTTACGGCCCCCACCGGCCCCCGTCAGGGGCCACAGCACAGGCCGTAAAAAGAGGCACAAGGGCCGACCCTCCCCTTCCCCCTTATCCCTCCTCTATCAGAGCCCCCTCCCCAACACACACACTCACACACACACACACACACACACACACACACACACACACACTCCATCCCTTGTTCAGCTCCTTTATGTCCTACTCTACGTCTTCACCTCCCCCCTTCCTCTCTCTCCTCCTCCATCCCACCCCCGTTCCCCGTCGTCTGCCGGCCTCTCACACGACCGCACGCACCAGCAGAGAAATGGCAACTAGTAAATCCCCCAGAAGGAACCAGGAGAGAAGGAACCAGGAGAGAAGGAACCAGGAGAGAAGGATCCAGGAGAGAAGGAATCAGGAGATAAGGAACCAGGAGAGAAGGAACCAGGGGAGAAGGAACCAGGAGAGAAGGAACCAGGAGATAAGGAACCAGGCGAGAAGGAACCAGGAGAGAAGGAACCAGGAGATAAGGAACCAGTGTGAACCTTGTGTTATATTCCACCGGAGGTCCGGCAACTCATCCATCAGGGACCCGCTGTAGGTCCGCTAGCCTTGTGTTATCTGGGTTTATCCCAATTGCAGCAAAATAGCTAACGTTACAGGAATCATCAGTGTAACTGCTTTAGCCACTGACTGCTACCATTAATGTTATGGAAGCTGCTGCTAGTTGTTGTGAGCTCATGAGCTAGCTGGCTATCCCGCTCTTATTGTGCTGGATTAGCATTGGAAGCATTGGAACTGATGTGTCGACAAGACCTATCTTAATTTATCAGACATTATTTCATATAATTTCAATGTCAATGTAATCCCCCCCCCCCCCTCCCTCTTGGACCAGGGTTCTATAGGAAGGCCAGGTCATGACTGAGCAGGGTTCTATAGGAAGGCCAGGGTTCTATAGGCAGGCCAGGTCATGACTGAGACAGGGGGAGCAGGGTTCTATAGGAAGGCCAGGGTTCTATAGGAAGGCCAGGTCATGACTGAGCCAGGGAGAGCAGGGTTCTATAGGAAGGCCAGGGTTCTATAGGAAGGCCAGGTCATGACTGATCCAGGGAGAGCAGGGTTCTATAGGGAGAGCAGGGTTCTATAGGAAGACCAGGGTTCTATAGGAAGACCAGGTCATGACTGAGCCAGGGAGAGCAGGGTTCTATAGGAGGCCAGGTCATGACTGATCCAGGGAGAGCAGGGTTCTATAGGAAGGCCAGGTTCTATAGGAAGGCCAGGTCTGACTGAGCCAGGGAGAGCAGGGTTCTATAGGAAGGCCAGGTCACAGGGAGAGCAGGGTTCTATAGGAAGACCAGGGTTCTATAGGAAGGCCAGGTCATGACTGATCCAGGGAGAGCCTGCGTCGGTCATCTCTCCAGGGGGAGTGAAGTCACAGGAACCTGTTGCTCTCCAGCAGGT
>NC_140242.1:1640565-1648065 GCF_949987555.1 Borostomias antarcticus | reverse complement strand
CACTCCTGCTCTGTCTCCCTTTAGCTGCATCTCAATAAGCCGTGGTAGCTTCTTCTGAACTTCACCTGGAGTATCTTGACCTGAGATCTGGTAAGATCACCAGGTCCTAAGTCCTACACGAGCTTCCTCAGCTGGTCCAGTTATCTGAGGGAGGAGGGAAGGGATATACAGAGTATTGAGACCTAGCCATAGTAAAGGCTATGGGGTTTGTTTTCTTCCCTGTAGAGAACAGAGATCTACAATGCTATGCAGTCAAATTAAATCAAATCAAGTCAAAATAAATCAGACTTTATTCACAGAATATAGCACACTTCATACACAATGTGTTTTACAGAGAGAAGAAGGGGGACATACTGATCCTACCCCTAACTTTCCAGAGGGAAGCAAAAATCCAGTTCACCCATTTGAGCCAATAGGAGAACTGTAACATTTTTTCCCTGGCCTCTCTCAACGAGACGATCAAGCAAGTTCCTGGAAGATGTTTAATTAGGTGGGCTAGCTTGTAGAAGCTAGCCCAACATGTGATATTCCCAATATTTCTTTCTTTATTATAGTTCTCCCCAGTGTTTTGGCCCTCAACTACTTCTTCATACTTTGTGCTCGAAACGTATAAAAAATAAAAAATAATGTTTTGGTTATATATTATATATATATAACCAAAACAGTTATATATATAACTGTTTTATAGTTTTTTAGAAATGTAACTTTTGAAACTATTTTTTGTCCCATTGAAACTGCGTGAAACTGCTTTTGGCTTTTGGAATGTTCAGAAACTTTGTTTTTAGAGTGGTGGCAGCAGTTGCTTTGAAAATATTCACACATTTTGTAAACTGCTGGCACTCCTACAGTTTTGAACGCTCACACACATATTATATATTAAAATGTTCACACAACTGTGCTGATTCGTACAATGTAAGTATCTAAGCTGTGTGACCTATAGTTTTCGCTGTGTGACGATTTGTTCGGCAACTGTGCTCCCCATTGAAACGTATGGCGAGTGAGTCAGCGAATTCTGTGTGTTCTGTGCTTTGGTGCTGTAGCTGTGCTGCTGCGCTGTGGTTACTATGGTGACAGTTCACAGGAGAGAGCTTGAAGGTATCTTAAAGGTACACACACCTTTTGTTTTGTAGACATTTATACTTTTTGTACTATCCACGCCACAGGCACCACAACTCAGCCCCTGAGTGGGCTAGAGACACACGGTCTTCACCGGTAGGTGCATAGAGATTGCCCGGAGGTCAATTCACTGCCCCCGACCGTGTGTGCGGTAGTTTTCAATTTTTTATTTGAAAAGTCTGAGGGGATCTACTCCTAGCACCACAAACATTTTTGAGAGTGTGCGTGTTGATCTGTTCAGTCATATGTGTCACTCAACCAGGAAACTAGCAAAACGGTGCAGAGCGTTTTCAGACTGAGGTCAGCCCTGGCTATTCAGAATTGACCGTGATGTATGATAATGGTACGGCTGGAACGCAAACCGATCAATCGAATGATGGGACAGAACTATCCGTTTTAAATATTAAGCGTTATTTATCATTATTTGGTGGGGGAGGATTCTAAGGAACAGCCCATAACGATATGTTTGCTTCCACCCGTCTACTTGGCTCATGTCTGGAGAGATCATTCTGAGTCTAGCAGGAGGCTATCCCTCCTCATGTAACCTGAGTCCCGGAAAAAAGAAAAATAAACTCAGCTTCTCCTGTTCAGCTTTTCATATCCTAAAATAAAGCACCCTGCATTTCCTTCTTCTTCATTTCCTGTTCCTGTCCGGGCCCAGATGGCAGAGTCATCCGTCCTTACATCTGTGACGGATGGGCTGAAGTCTTTCATTACAGCTGTCTGATCCAGTAAACCACCTATGAGATACAAGGCCTTGGCTGCTCCCTGAACAGAGGAGCCAGGATGACAGAGCTGAGCTCTGCACAGTGAGTTTACAAGGCATCAACCAGGCTTTACTGGAGGGGTGGCATCAACCAGGCTTTACTAGAGGGGTGGCATCAACCAGGCTTTACAGGAGGGGTGGCATCAACCAGGCTTTACTGGAGGGGTGGCAATGTCAGGTAAAACTAAAACTATACCGAGTGCCGGCCTTACATCAACCGATTTCACAAATTTACAATGTCGGAATAAAATTGTGAGTTTTGCTAGAATCGGAGCGTACTCCTGTCATCTTTAATGTTTGGTGTAATGTGTCACCTGCTGTCTGCGTTCTGATAAAATCAAACGTTTGATATTATCGTAATTTTTTGTCTTGGCTCATGCAAATAGTGACGTTCAGTGACGTGAACATTGCCAACAACCAGACGCACTCTCTCCAGAACCAAACTGCAAACCGGCTAGAGATAATTGTACTACGATAGAGTAGAGAAGGGAAGAAAGTGGGCAGAAATGGCTGCAGCCTTCGAAACGTAGTCTTGCAAATAATGACCCTGCAATAACCCAGTCTTTGCAAAATCACTATAGTCTGTGACTAAAACCTTGACACATTTGTCTTTAGATGTAAGAGGGCGTCAGACTTTGGTCTTTTAAGAGTTGTAGTGTATGGGGAGGCGTTAGAACACTTGATATAGTAGTCTGCATATTCAGTTGATGAATGTTCAATTTGCTAGGTACACAAAGTAATTAAAAAAGATTTATTACAGAACCAACTTTGACTCACTTTAATACTATACATTATACAATATAGAATTGTGCTTATTGTTCAGCAAATATTTCCATGATTGCTTTAGATTAGATGGTTGAACTCTGTGTGAGGGTTCATTCTGGAAATCCCTGAAAAAGAGCTAAAAATCTTGTCTCACTTTACAGAGTGATGAATGTGTTTAGCTTGGTGTGCGCAGCGCTGTAACTGAACGCAGAGATAAAACATGTTGAAGTCTTTATGGACCCGTAGCCACAGACACTGCGAGGTGATGAAGAAATCAATGCCGGACGCTGATGGAAAAAAGAGAAATATGAAATCATTATGCCAAAGTCCCTTCAGTATGCTATGCGAGGCTGTTGGCAAATCCAAATGGTTTTCTTAGCTTTCCTCTACCGTATATCAGACAAGCAGCATGCAAACAGGATGAGAGAAAGAGTGACAGGTTTATGACTGGTATGCTTATCATCAACATCAAGCTCTTTAATAGTAAATATATTTAATATGAAATAAATGAAACACTGTCTGTATGGGGACAATACCACACTTCTATATCTATCTCTAATGTTGACATAGTTACACTGCAGCTGATGCAACAGTCTTTCACATCTAGCTCAAACTGTGTCTCTGTCAGGCCCACCTCAGTACATTTATGTTAGTTTTATGTTCACCAGCTCTCTGACATGGGCCTGGGCTTCCCAGATCACTGCATAATGTACACAATAGCCTTACTGCGCTTCTATTTCCCTGCAAGTTCCGCCAAAGCGTCCGTGTAATCCGTTCTGCTGCGGGGAACCCTGACACACGGACGCTGTGAGGCCTAGCCGGCTGACTGCCTCCATGGAAGCCCGTTTGCTCATGGAGAAACGGGAGAGCCAAGGCTCACACACACTGGAGGAGGTTCAGCGACGCTAAGCTAGGATGATACGCTAGTCCCCGGGAAGAAAGAGTCCAACTTCTCTGGAGACGTGCGAGAACGACCACCCACACATTCTGAACCGTCCTCATTTTAAAAGGACTTAAGCGCCGTTGGCATGCGCCGTCTGAACTGGCATGAGACCACACGACTGTGCCCCGTGTCTAATGCCATCTCTGTTCACATCAGCCAAGTTGAGATCACAGCCACGGTTCAGAACCAGGTCAAATGAAACTACCACACACGGGCTGAACGCACCGCAAGTAATGTACAATCATGAGTCAACACATGGGAATGGAGATGTAGCGCAGGGGTCTGGCCCCCATCCCCAGGGAGTCTGGCCCCCATCCCCAGGGGCCTGGCCCCCATCCCGAGGGGTCTGGCCCCCATCCCCAAGAGTCTGGCCCCCATCCCCAGGGGCCTGGCCCCCATCCCCAGCCTGTGTTAACGTATGGCAGAACATGAAATGCCAGAGAAGCATCTCCTGCTCTGTGTTTGAGTGACAAGGCCAACACACTCAGAACCTGGGGAGGCCTGGGGAGGAGGAGAACCAATGTGTGCGCACATGTGTGTGTGTGTGTGTGTGTGTGTGTGTGTGTGTGTGAGGGAGAGAGAGAAAGAGAGACGTGGGTGCGGAGTGCCACATTTCTGTGTCGGAGCCAGACGCATGGAGTCGATTGTGAGGGGCATGTAGAACCCGGCCGAAGGAGCCATCTGGAAAGCAGCACAAAATGACAATTATTCGGAGCTATAGATAGAGCAGACATATCTAGCGCTAATCCCGGGCGGCTGTAGCTCAGTTGGTAGAGCGGGTCGTTCAATGATCGAAGGGTCAGTGGTTCGAATCCCAGCTTCGACTGTCCACATGTCGAAGTGTCCTTGAGCAAGACACCTAACCCCAAAATTGCTCCCAATGAGCAGGTTAGCGCCTCGCATGGCAGCTGCCGCCATTGGTGTGTGAATGTGTGTGTGAATGGGTGAATGAGAGGCCATTGTAAAGCGCTTTGAGTGCCGCTAAGGTGGAAAAGCGCTATATAAGTGCAGTCCATTAACCATTTAATCCTAAACAACGAGATGTCTTTCAGCATTAATTATTACTATTTATACCCCATAGCTATGTGGTGTGACGTGTTCCGGTGACACCGTGACATTCAAGACCATTCACTTGAATCATTGTACTGTGGTGCAGGACTACAACACAACAAAATTACCACAGCACTCCCTGATTTTAAAACAATATTAATAAAGATGTTTTGTTTTTTTAAAGAATCAATAAGAGCAATGCTGTCCAGCGTACAAGTAAACAATAAACATTTAGCACATTGTCCCACAGCGACACTTTGAACCTGATGGTCGTCACACGCGGTCAGACCCGCGGGAAGCAGTCGCGACCTCTGACCTCTGACCTGGTTGGGAGGAGTCTGAGGGGTTCAGGGGATTAGCAAGACAAGTTAGCCACGCACTCACACTAACCCTCCAGCCGTGAAGAGCCTCCCTCCAGACAAACGGAACAGTCCACCGCTGCCAGGGAAACGCAGGACCACACCTTTACGTTGACCTTTGTGCAGCTGAAGGTCGAAGCGCTCACTACCATGTGTGTATGGTGGTAAGATCGATCCATCTATCTATCTATCTATCTATCTCAGACCTTAGTAAATAACCAATTGAAATCACAGCACCATTTCTGCTGTTACTCGTTAGTAATGACATAATTTCGGCATTAGACAACAAGAAACATTGTGCTGGCCTCTTTGTAGATCTTCCAAAAGCATTTGATACAGTGGATCACTACCTGCTTTAAATAGACTATCTAGTATTGGTTTGGATAGAGGTGCTTGTGATTGGTTTCGGGACTATCTGTCGTCTAGGTGTCAGTGTGTGAAATTGGGTAACATTTGATCTGATTTCCTGTCTCTAGCTAAAGTTGTGCCCCAAGGCTCAGTGTTGGGTCCTGTCCTTTTCACCATCTATATTAATGATATTGTCTCTGCACTAACTGGCTGTCATGCTCATCTATATGCTGATGATACAGTTGTCTACTGTATTGCGGATACTGTGCAGGAAGCCACAGAACCTGCAGCTTTCTTTTAATGTGCTGTAAGAAGTCACCAATCTGAAACTAGTCCTTAATCGTAGCAAATCTAAATTTATGTTGTTTTCTAGAGCCAGGATTACTGATTATTATAGGCTCCATTTATTAATGGCTAATGGCTTGCGTATTGAGAGAGTTAGAGTACAAATATCTTGGTTTGTGGCTGGATAATAAACTAACTCTCTTTCAAGTTTCATGTAGACAATCTAGCCTCTAAACTGCGGCAGAAAATTGGCTTCCTGTACAGAAACCGCTCTAGCTGTTCAGCAGGAAGAGAATTGTTCAAGCGGTCTTCTTATCAGTATTATACTATCTATAGACATGCTTCTGTGACTACCCTGAAACCCCTAGACTCTGTCTACCATTCCGGCCTAAGACTTATTACCGGTGATAGCTATGACACCCACCACTGTGCTCTTTATGATAAGGTAGGCTGGTCTCCTCTCTCTTTAAGGCATAACTATCACTGGTATTTGTTTATTTTCAAAGACATTATTGGTAAACTTCCACCATACATCTCGTCTCTGTTGGACTGGAGCGTCGGTATCTACCAGACCCGATCAAATGATCGGCTTGTTTTTAGGGTTCGTCGAGTGCATTCTGAACTTGATAGAGCTGCTTTTTCCCATGATGCTCCTTATACCTGGGATACTCTACAGCAGACTCTAAAGCTTGAGGTACTTCCTTCAGTTGCGGGGTTCTGAACCTGACAGCCCCAGTCTTCAGACTGCCCTGATAACCAGCCCCAGTCTTCAGACTGCCCTGATAACCAGCCCCAGTCTTCAGACTGCCCTGATAACCAGCCCCAGTCTTCAGACTGCCCTGATAACCAGCCCCAGTCTTCAGACTGCCCTGATAACCAGCCCCAGTCTTCAGACTGCCCTGATAACCAGCCCCAGTCTTCAGACTGCCCTGATAACCAGCCCCAGTCTTCAGACTGCCCTGATAACCAGCCCCAGTCTTCAGACTGCCCTGATAACCAGCCCCAGTCTGCAGACTGCCCTGATAACCAGCCCCAGTCTTCAGACTGCCCTGATAACCAGCCCCAGTCTTCAGACTGCCCCGATAACCAGCCCCAGTCTGCAGACTGCCCTGATAACCAGCCCCAGTCTGCAGACTGCCCTGATAACCAGCCCCAGTCTGCAGACTGCCCTGATAACCAGCCCGTCTTCAGACTGCCCTGATAACCAGCCCCAGTCTGCAGACTGCCCTGATAACCAGCCCCAGTCTTCAGACTGCCCTGATAACCAGCCTCAGTCTTCAGACTGCCCTGATAACCAGCCCCAGTCTGCCCTGATAACCAGCCCCAGTCTTCAGACTGCCCTGATAACCAGCCCCAGTCTTCAGACTGCCCTGATAACCAGCCCCAGTCTCCAGACTGCCCTGATAACCAGCCCCAGTCTTCAGACTGCCCTGATAACCAGCCCCAGTCTTCAGACTGCCCTGATAACCAGCCCCAGTCTTCAGACTGCCCTGATAACCAGCCCCAGTCTTCAGACTGCCCTGATAACCAGCCCGTCTTCAGACCGCCCTGATAACCAGCCCCAGTCTTCAGACCGCCCTGATAACCAGCCCCAGTCTTCAGACTGCCCTGATAACCAGCCCCAGTCTTCAGACTGCCCTGATAACCAGCCCCAGTCTTCAGACTGCCCTGATAACCAGCCCCAGTCTTCAGACTGCCCTGATAACCACCCCCAGTCTTCAGACTGCCCTGATAACCAGCCCCAGTCCTCAGACTGCCCTGATAACCAGCCCCAGTCTTCAGACCGCCCTGATAACCAGCCCCAGTCTTCAGACCGCCCTGATAACCAGCCTCAGTCTTCAGACCGCCCTGATAACCAGCCCCAGTCT
>NC_140242.1:1633065-1635565 GCF_949987555.1 Borostomias antarcticus | reverse complement strand
TGTACACGGCTCTGGGCAAGCGCTATCACATTGTCAGCTGATTTAACAAAAAAAAAACGGATTCCTTGTGGTAATGTTAGATCGTCAACCGCGTTCTGATCCAGCGGAGTAGAATATCTGGTTTGATTGAACGCTCGCAAATCAATCACCAGGCGTCTCGTTGAAACTCGTGCTGTCTAATGAGACGTTGCGATACACGCAGCGCTGCTGCCACTTTCCATGCAGGCGGTTAGCGGGTCTTGATGGAGCCTGTCTGAGGGAGAGAATGTGAGTCCAAGCCTTTTCCTTCCTGGGTGTTGTTAACGCCTCGCAGTGTCAGGAAGAGCCGTGTAGAGTTATGCCTGTCCCTGGGATCCTTCTCCCACATCGGCCTCCTGGCCACGCTCCCAGCCTCCCTCCTCCCAGCCTCCCTCCTCCCAGTCTCCCAGACCCCAGCTCCCAGACCCCAGCCTCCCTCCTCCCAGCCTCCCAGACCCCAGCCTCCCTCCTCCCAGCCTCCCAGACCCCAGCCTCCCAGACCCCAGCATCCCTCCTCCCAGCCTCCCAGCCCCAAGCCTCCTTCCTCCCAGCCTCCCTCCTCCCAGCCCCCCAAACCCCAGCCTCCTTCCTCCCAGCCTCCCAGACCCCAGCCTCCCAGACCCCAGCCTCCCTCCTCCCAGCCTCCTTCCTCCCAGCCTCCCTCCTCCCAGCCTCCCTCCTCCCAGCCTCCCTCCTCCCAGCCTCCCTCCTCCCAGCCTCCCAGCCTCCCAGACCCCCTCCTCCCAGCCTCCCAGCCTCCCTCCTCCCAGCCTCCCTGCCCTCTTGCTTGCATCCATCCATCCATCAGAGGGAGAGACAAGCTCAGGTTAAGAACAACGGGGAGGCCTGCCCAGGAGACAGGAGATAAATCCAGCCTCCCTCCTCCCAGCCTCTCAGACCCCAGCCTCCCAGACCCCAGCCTCCCAGACCCCAGCCTCCCTCCCAGGCTACCAGCACCCCAGCCTCCTTCCTCCCAGCCTCCCTCCTCCCAGCCTCCCAGACCCCAGCCTCCCTCCCAGGCTACCAGCACCCCTGGGCTTGGGGCCACTTGGGGCAGCTTACACGAGTAAATCCTCTCTCTCCTGCCCCAGATAACCCACCATCAACTACTTCCCACACGCCTCCACACCCCCAACTACACACCACACACACACACACACACACACACACACACACACACCCGTATGACCTCAAGCTGCCTGGCACACTGCAAAAGTGATTGCACCTCACTCTGTGTAGGGAATGACATTCACACATCTCACTCTAAGCGCTAGTGATTCATGATTTAAATCATCATTTTAAAAATGTTCCAACTTTTCACTTCAAAAAGGATCCATCATAATGTTTCCTGCCCTCTAATGTGGTTCCCAGTTTTTTTTCAAAGGCATTTTCATAAAAAGAAACAATATAATTGAGGGGAAATACTGTCAATTGCACAACAGTGATATAATCCGGTAGGATTTACAGCGTTTCTGCAGTGTTATGACCCGTTATTGTATTGCATTGAGTAACAGCCGTTGCGAACAAGGCAAACATTCGCCGTTGCCGATGTTTACTCTGAACTTCAGCGGGGGCTTCTCAAACGGGGCCTCACACTGTGTGCGGCGCTTACAAGATAAGCCGTTTACTCGCCTCTGTTCCAAACCATCTACCCCAACCCCACCCCCGTCAGAGGGGGCTGTATACATGTCAGTGTCCGCCCATTAGGAGAACACAAGGAGGGTGAGGTATTTACAGTTCCAGGGTGATGGAGCTGCCAGCTCCCCCCCCGCCCCCCAGCCCTGAGAGAAGCCCCCCCCCCGGATGGATCGTCTTCCACCCCGGTGAAACACCCAGTCTCTCAGCGCGGGCTGCTGTGGTGTGGGTCTGCGAGCCGCTTGTCAGGTTAAGATACATGATGTCTGAGCTACGGACACCTCCTTGGCTCGGCCACCCATCCCGAGGGGGATTCCAAGTGTGTGTGCGTGCGTGTGTGTGTGTGTGTGTTGTGAACGGGTAGTTGGGCATATCTCCTGAAGCATCAACGCGCTCGACTGAAAACAAAGACCCTGTCATCGGCTACTTTACAGCAGTGTTGAATGACAGGACACACACACACACACGCACACACACACACACACACACACAATAGATGGCTTTAACTTACACATGGCTCAAGAGGGAAAAGCAACCACCATTAACCACCGACACCTGCGTCTGAAAGGATATATCATATGACAAACACACAACCTTGAACCTTGCTTTTGATTCAGGGCTGTCAGCCAAAGACAAATATATCCAAATCAGTTTTTAACAAGCTTTTAGTGTCGCTTGACGTGAAATACTGTGGTTGAGAAGAACAGAAAGAACCAATTGGAATTTCATGATTTGAAACTGCAAGTTAAAAACTGTTAAAAACCTTCATGTAGCGAATTAAAACTATTACAGACCTCACAGCCAGTTAAAAAATACTTTGTTGCCCACTAGCTTTCCTCTGGTCTGC
>NC_140242.1:1610565-1630565 GCF_949987555.1 Borostomias antarcticus | reverse complement strand
CTCACACAGACCCAGGTCCTCACACAGACCCAGGTCCTCACACAGACCCAGGTCCTCACACAGACCCGGGTCCTCACACAGACCCGGGTCCTCACACAGACCCAGGTCCTCACACAGACCCAGGTCCTCACACAGACCCAGGTCCTCACACAGACCCGGGTCCTCACACAGACCCAGGTCCTCACACAGACCCAGGTCCTCACACAGACCCAGGTCCAGGGGTCACGGCCAGCATGTTCCTGCCTTCATCTCAGGAGCTAAAGATAAAAGGGACCTTTATAGGAAAATGGTTTCATTAAGATTATTGGAATGCTTTGAGGATGAGGAAAACAGAAAGAGACGTCCATGCCCTCTTATAAGCAGGTATTTTTTAATACTTTCACAATACTTTTTTTGTCTCCCTGTCTTTGGAAACATAAATAAATGCTCAATGAGAGGTTGCGTGGACTAATGTGAGTTCACCATCCTTCAATTAAAAAAGATGGTGCTGCAAGTTATTGAACAATAAGACTCTGTTCTTCTCATCAGTAATTTGTCTGAGAGGGCTTCTGGGATGGTGAAAGCATTAGCTATGAACTCAATCTCATGTCTGGGTGTCTTATAGTCCGGTGTTAAAATCAATTATTTTAGCAATTATGTGTCCTTCATGTGCAAGCACTTACACTAGATGAAAGTGGCAAAAACGTAATTATCTCCAAATCAAACGAGAGCTCATTCACCTTGACGAGAGAGAATACAGCCTTGCCATCTACAATAATCTGATTAAAATGTCCGCCTTGTTTGATATTGCTCAGGTGTCAGCTATCATTTATTTGTAGATTAAACGTTATTGTGTCGGGAGTAGGGATGTTCGGGAGGATGAAGGAGAGAGAGAGAGATTCTCAGTCGTTTAAACGAGCGCCCGATCATCTGAGACGGAGGGGGGGGGGCGGGGGCGGTGTGGAGGAGAGCACATCAAAGGCGCACGAGACAGATTCAACGAGCCTGCGTTTCGGGCAGGTCGGGGGGCTAATTTCGAAAAGCCTTAAAGCTGGAATGTGAAATTGTGGGTCAGCCGCCCCGTTTGCACCCTTCTGGGTCGCGATGGAAAAAGATTTCCAGCTGGAACCCCCGGCTTAAATAACACATCTCACCTCCAACCAGTAACCAGTACAGGAGCATGGAAATTATTAGTGGTTGCCGAGAGGAGGAGATGGGAGAGCTGCAACAGAGATGGGGGGTGGGGGGTGGAGGGGATCTGAGCCGGAGCTCCAGGCCGCTCCCCTCTCTCACGGCGGTGGGACCCGCGGAGCGCCGCTCTGCCAGGGGTGGGAGAATGTAAGAAGATCCCAGGCGGCTCCTTATCTGAACAGAGATCAAACCCTCAGGACCAGGCTGTAATTTCTCCTCCCTCCAGGCTTCTGACAGGTCGCACAGCGTTCGGTGCGGTCAGCTCCGAGCCTGGAAAGTCTGCGTTCCTGCTCCGCCGTAGCGGTCCAGGCTCCGGGCGGCCTGGAGGTGTCTGGTGGAGAGCCGGGAGAGTGATCGGGTGTTTTACCCCGCCAGACGGGACTGTTTGGGTAACCCAAACATCGCTGGGTTCCCACCGAAGAGGAGAGGTTCTGACATTACAAGAACCGAGGATCTCCGAGCCAAGCCTTCGAAAGCAGGCTTATGGAATACTAGTTTTGGTGAAAACCCTCCATCGTCTCAACGATGGGAATTTATAAACCACTGAGCCATTCTCTTCAGGAAAAGCATCCATACATGTCATCTGTCTGGACATCAGGACTGGGTTTGGCTGGTGTAGCCTGGCTTGGCTGTGTCTGGCTGGAGAGGGATCTGCTGATGAAGGCACCATCTGGGGGCTGCAGCCTGAGTCCTGCTGAGGAAGACTAGCGAGCACATACACACACACCGCACATGCACACACACACATACACGCACATACACGCACATGCACACACACACACACACATAAACACACGCACACACACACATACATGCACATACACGCACATGCACACACACGCACACACACACACACATACCTGCATACACATGCATACACAAACACACACACACACACACACACATGCACAGATACAGTACATGCACACACACACACATACACGCACACACATACATGCACACGCACACACACACATGAATACATCGATACATACACATGAACACACACACACGCATGCACACAGACACACACACAAACACGTTCAAAGGCATGCCACATTCTCTCTCGCACATACTGACACACACACACATACACACACACGACACCAACACACACACATACACCGATGCATGCGTTCACATTCACACACACTTCCTCAAAGTGCAATAGTCTATCAGGACTGTTGAAAGATCATAGTGGAAAAGGAGCTTTAGAGACCTCCAAAAATAACATTATTTGTCATGATGGAAATCCAAAATCTTGCCATCTGCAAGAATGATTGCAAGTTACACTTTTGAACAAATGCTACAGTAGGATTTAGTACTCCTCAGTAGTATTTAGTACTCCTCAGTAGGATGTAGTACTCCTCAGTAGTATTTAGTACTCCTCAGTAGTATTTAGTACTCCTCATTAGTATTTAGTACTCCTCAGTAGGATGTAGTACTCCTCAGTAGGATGTACATGTGGCTCTTCGGCGACTCATTTCCTACGTACCGTCCCAGTCCATAATTCATACAATGATGTTTACTGTAGCTACAGTGCTGTGCATTGTAACATCCAGTACAGTAAGGCAATTTTACACCCCGTGCTGTAATTCCCTTCAGGCAACTTTACACCCTGTGCTGTAATTCCCTTAAGCGAACGCGACCTCATCCACGTTACAGCACAGAAGGGGTCACTACAAGTGCAAGAAGTCGAATCCAGAGATTTTGTAAAAACGATCCCTATTTTACAAAAAAAAAGAATCAGCTCCCAGACCAGATTAGCATGAACTTGGAAAAGTATGTGGGTAATGAAGAGAGATTGTCTGAGATGTCTTGTGATGGCTGGCCAGATGTGATTGGCAGGTCTAGATCCAGATGTGAGGGTACAGTAGACAAGGTTCTGCTCTGCTTATTTCCTGACTCTTTGATCAATAGGATGGACCTCATCTGCTGGGAATTTCACTGAGAAGACATGGAGTCCCGCGCGGCGCCGCACACAATGAAAGCATCGCGCCCAGCGCCATCCGACAGTCGAGGGCAGGAGATTCGGATGGCGCAAGTTGCTGCGTCAGAACCCCCCTCTCCGTGCACCTCTCTCCCCGGGGTTCCGCTTGGAGAGACCCGCGGCCCGCCACCGACTACTCGCCCGGGCCTCTGAAGGTCCCATGCGTCTTGGTTCTCAAAGGGATGCGTTCCCCGGGTTCTTGCGGTGGCAGCTGTAATCAGCGCTGCCGTCCGCAGCGGCGAGCCCGAGGGTGAGGGCGCCGCCTGGTTTCCATCTGAGGGCCGTGCCATCCTCCGGAGACGTCTGATCCCATCCCCAGACACATCCATCTGCAGGGACGCCGCCGTCAGCTTCTCAGACACGCTTTCAAGTCTCTCATGCAAAGAGACCCTTCCTATACAGTACATGTCAAGCTCAATAGCCGATTGCCTAATGATCATATAGAGAATATATGTCATTCCAGTTTGTTTAAGGGAAAGGGGGGATACCTCTGATATGAAAGCACAGGAACAATCAGATTGACCCCAAGCCCACGCTGAAAGCATTATCATAGCTCCCTTTAAAAGCGCAACCATACTTTCCCTTTGTGCAATCATACAACATCTGTCCATATGACCACGGCGAGATTTGTCTGGGTAAATTATTCTTGCCTCACATGCTCCCCTGAGAGAGAGGGAGGGAGAGAGAGAGAGAGAGAGAGAGACCCCTGTCTCCTTTCTCATTGTCGTGTCGCCAGATCTCTGCCCACCCATCCACAGCCAGACCCCTGGAGGCAGGCGGCTCTTAAACTACAGCCACGGACGTCTACGTGATTGATCTCCACGCCGTCACCATCGATCGGCCTCTCGTTCCTGCAAAGGCCTTCATGTGTTACAATGACAGCCCCGAACACTGCACTAGGAGAGACCAGAACACTGCACTAGGAGAGACCAGAACACTGCACTAGGAGAGACCCGAACACTGCACTAGGAGAGACCCGAACACTGCACTAGGAGAGACCAGAACACTGCACTAGGAGAGCCCCGAACACTGCACTAGGAGAGACCAGAACACTGCACTAGGAGAGCCCAGCCTGCTCCGCTTTCTCTCTCTCTCTCTAACTCTAACTCTCTCGCTCAAACTCTCTCTCTCTCTCAAACTCTCTCTCTCTAACTCTCTCTTTCTCTCTCTTACTCTAACTCTCTCTCTCAAACTCTCTCTCTCAAACTCTCTCTCAAACTCTCTCTCTCTAACTCTCTCTCTTTCTCTCTAACTCTAACTCTCTCTAACTCTCTCAAACTCTCTCTCTCTAACTCTCTCTAACTCTCTCTTTCTCTCTAACTCTCTCCATCTCTTTCTCTCTCTAACTCTCTTTCTCTTTATCTCTCTAACTCTCTCTCTCTCTCTAACTCTCTCTTCTATAACTCAATTCAATTCAATGAGGCTTTATTGGCCTGACCATACAAAATATAGTATTGCCAAAGCACACAGCACAAGGTAGTGCAATTGTATAATATAATTAAGTAATAAAATATATAATATTAAAAATAAATAATTATAAAAAGAAAACAGAACTGCTGGGGCATTATAACAATATCAATATAACAACAATAGCAATGGGGCGGGGGGTCACATTGTCAAGATACAAACAATTTGTGTGTCTTTTGAGTGTGTGTGTGTGTGTGTGTGTGTGTGCGTGTGTGTGTGCGTGAGTGGGTGTGTGTATGTATATGTGTGTGTGTGTGTGTGTGTGTGTGTGTGTGTGTGTGTGTGTGTGATAATTTATTATCACACACACACCACAGTATGTTTCTGGGTATATTTCTCAAACATGCTGGCCAATCAGATGTGATCAGCCTACCATGATGGCCACGGTCACAGCGCCACAGGCCCACACTGTCTTACACGTCATGCGATAGCAAGTAAGCGCCGTGCGCAAGTTGTTGTGAGAACTAATGTTTAACTTTATCGGGACGTACAGCCGATTCGAGCCGTGGTTCTCTCACAGTTGATCCAGTTACAATCGAGGGTGCGGCAAAGACACCGGCACTGCGCAAGAGAGTATCTGTATCTAATATTGATATTCTGGAAATGTTTTTATCCGTTTAAACAGAGCACAGAAATACAGCCAGTCGTGAACAAGTACGCCAAGTCGAAGACCGAATCAAACTGGCATGGACTCCACTGTCATCCCGGGCGGTGAAATTGGGTTTTGATACAAAGTGGAACCAATGCGCAGGGCGCCAGACAAACCGATTTTCACTGCGCACAATCCCAGAACAACCAACACACCATCTACCCCAGCTATCACTGTCACTCACGCCCAAACATGCAAGCGCTGAGCAGGGCGGTGGCACCACAACACTCGTCTCGGGGGGGAGGTGGCAGGGCGGGAGGATCAACATGAATCTACTCAACACTGCAATCACTAATCAGTTAGGTGGGTTTGTGAATGAGTGTGGTTGTGTGACTGGACGTGCTGCTATGACTGATGAATGTGAAAGAGTGAGTGTCTTAATGTAATGCTATGTCATCTGTATTGTACTTTGTTTACTTATTATGTTTGTTGTTTTTATCTGTTACCTGTTTACAGGGACTGCAGATGCAAATTAGCCTAAGGCTAACTCTGGTGCGATGCATCAAATGTTTTTACATTTATGTTTTAATTGCACATGGTCCCTTCCAAATAAAATTGAAATGAAAATGAAATGAGGAATGTTTCTAGCAGTAAACTCCGCGTTGATAAAGTCTATATTTTGACACCCTGAACAGTGCTGTGTGAAGCCCGGATCCGCCAGCTGTAAGTAGATATGAAGAGGGAAGCAGTGAAACATCCCCGAATCTTCCCACTGTCTGTCACAGAGATATCATGCACAGGAAACAGATCGGATCACAAATGTAGATGGTTGATGTGTGTAATTGCTCAGATACAAAGAAAATTGCATCCATATTAATAGGATTACAACGAGGTCTGGTTTCCGCCTTTGAGCGGGGCTTTTTGAAACGGGACCACCAGCACACCCCACACCAGAATATAATCTGGCACATATTGGTACACACACTGGAGACTGTAAAACGTCAGAGCCAGCCGTAATCTATCAACCAGAGTGCATCCGTCACTTTGAAGACAGCGTTCCTCCGCAGAAAATCAAGCTCGGCCACCCAGCCACCAAAGCGAACGCCAATTAGAAGGTCCTCCAAGAGTGGGCATAAATTAACAATTCGTCCCCAAAATACTGATATGCAGTGGCACTCCGGTGCTGGGCCGAGCCAGCGTTCCTGGGCCGCGGTCTGCTTTGAGTTGGTGGATCTTAGCCTCAGGCTATGTTTAGATGCAGGCCAGCTCCACACTGGGCCGCTCTGTGGGACTCAAGGGCCTGAGTGTGGGACCAGCCAGGTGGAGGCTGCACACGGAGCCGCTCTGTGGGACCTGAGTGTGGGACCAGCCAGGTGGAGGCTGCGCACGGAACCGTCTGTGGGACTCAGCGGCCTGAGTGTGGGACCGGTCACATGGAGCCGTCCTGGGCTACACGTTGCATAGCAGTGTCCCCCTCACAGTGGTCCAGCCTCAGAGCCGTCCACTGATTTATGATGCTGGTTTGCTATGATGAGCCACAGCCCTGCTCTGGTCAGCAGAGAGAGAGAGAGAGAGAGAGGGAGAGAGTGAGAGACAGAGAGAGAGAAAGAGAGAGAGAGAGGGAGGGAGAGAGAGAGAGGGAGAGAGTGAGAGAAAGAGAGAGACAGAGAGAGAGGGAGAGAAAGAGAGAGAGACAGAGAGAGAGCGCAAGAGAGAGAGGGAGAGAGTGAGAGAAAGAGAGCGAGACAGAGAGAGAGAGAGAGCGCGAGAGAGAGAGGGAGAGAGTGAGAGAAAGAGAGAGAGACAGAGAGAGCGAGAGAGACAGAGCGAGAGAGAGAGAGATGGAGATAGTGAGAGAAAGAGAGAGAGACAGAGAGAGAGACAGAGAGAGAGAGAGAGGAGCTATGGGCCTCGCCAAAGGGCTAAATGTCAAAAGCAATCCTCTCTCCCCTCTCTCGCCCCTCCTTCCCTCCCACCAAACTCTCCTCTCGGTTTGGAAGTGTCAGCGGGAGAGTGATGGGGAGGGGTGTCGCTGGGGGTGGGGGGGTGGGGGTGGAAAGAAAGCCAGCATTGTTCACAAACACAAAAAAAACAACTTCTTCCCTCCACCACGGCAGATGACTCTGTGATTTACTATCTCCTCACTAGTCATTAATTGTCCATCACTGCTATTTAGGGACCGCAACAGCAATAAGAGCCTCAGCCAATATGGACGATTACAAGGACTTGGAGATACCCCCGTAAATTATCTCCATCCAAAGGAATTGTAAAAATACACACTCGGGTAAGAACCGATCATTCCGCTGGAATTCTGAAGAACATCAGTGATACACAAAACAGACGACATGGCGCAAACCAAGAACGCTCAAGCTCTTGTTCATCTCAGCTCTGTTCTCAGAAGCCTTTGATGAGCCTTTCCCACTGGGCTGGGCCGGGCCCGTCTAGTGAGGAGCTGTGGAGTGTGTTGAGGAGTGGGCCTGTAGATGTGCTGTTCTGTGGAGTGTGTTGAGGGTAGATGTGCTGTTCTGTGGAGTGTGTTGAGGAGTGGGCCTGTAGATGTGCTGTTCTGTGGAGTGTGTTGAGGAGCGGGCCTGTGGACCTGCTGGGCCGGTGCTGTTCTGTGGAGTGTGTTGAGGAGCGCGCCTGTGGACCTGCTGGGCCGGTGCTGTTCTGTGGAGTGTGTTGAGGGGTGGACCTGTGGACCTGCAGGGCCGGTGCTGTTCTGTGGAGTGTGTTGAGGAGTGGGCCTGTAGATGTGCTGTTCTGTGGAGTGTGTTGAGGAACGCGCCTGTAGATGTGCTGTTCTGTGGAGTGTGTTGAGGGTAGATGTGTTGTTCTGTGGAGTGTGTTGAGGAACGCGCCTGTAGATGTGCTGTTCTGTGGAGTGTGTTGAGGAGCGGGCCTGTGGACCTGCAGGGCCGGTGCTGTTCTGTGGAGTGTGTTGAGGAGCGGGCCTGTGGACCTGCTGGGCCGGTGCTGTTCTGTGGAGTGTGTTGAGGAGCGGGCCTGTGGACCTGCAGGGCCGGTGCTGTTCTGTGGAGTGTGTTGAGGGTAGATGTGCTGTTCTGTGGAGTGTGTTGAGGAGCGGGCCTGTGGACCTGCAGGGCCGGTGCTGTTCTGTGGAGTCTGTGTGGCTTCACGCTGCTTTATGACCAACTACATGCTGCTGCTGTGTTCTGCCCTCTTTACGCAAAGCCTTCCCAGCATCTCACAAAGCTTTTTACCGCCAGGCCGTTCAGACGGGAAGCCAGCTAACCTCAGAGAAGAAGGGGACACATCTTGGGTACAGTTATCTCTGGAGGAGCCAGAGAAAGGAGGCGGTGTCGGAATCCGGCTACTGGGTCATATACATACTGTAGGCCTTGCAGCGATTGGTCTGTGAAGTTGTGGATTTGAACTCAGGGCTTGGATTCTACAACCTAAAGAGTCGTGTTTAGTGGGAGGAGAGGACCCAGATAGCAAGCGGATCTGGGCCATATATGGGCCGGAACTAAGCCACAAGTGCCAGATCTGGCCTGTTTATGGCCCAGATCCGCTTGCTATCTGGGGATCACACGGGAGTCCTGCTGCTATCCAGAGGTGACGCTTAAAACACAGGCCCGTTTCAAAGACCCGTAAAGATGTCATGGTCGGCACCGCGAAGGGAAATACGGGCGTGTTTCTTTACGTTGTAGATTTTTGGGGGATTGACCACATCGAGGAGCACAAAGCGTCTAGCTCAATGCGACCGGGTGAAGACGGGGGCGATGGTGTTCCTGGTCCGGCCCGCGCTCCCAGGAGGATGGCAGGACGGAGAGGGCGGCGAGGCAGGAGGCTGAAGGGAGAGGGCGGCGAGGCAGGGGGCTGAGGGGAGAGGGCGGCGAGGCAGGAGGCTGAGGGGAGCGGGCGGCGAGGCAGGAGGCTGAGGGGAGAGGGCGGCGAGGCAGGAGGCTGAGGGGACGACATCAATGGAAAACCACCTGTTATGACGGTTATGAAACGAGAGCAGCGGCAGAAGCAGCACAAAGTGGCGGACCCGGGCGCTGCTTAAACGTCTGGCGTAAACTTCAGACACCGGCAGCCATCTGCAAAGATCATTCTCACTCTCTCCTTTCCTCTCTCATCTCCCCCTCCTCCTCTCTTCTCCTCTCTCTCTCTCTCTCTCCGGGAGGATTTATGGCTGCTATGACAATATGCTCACTGTTTAATAAGGTCTGCTGGAACATCTGGATTCCGAGCCAGAAACGCAGGGCTACCCGTCGGCAGCTGGATACGGAGGGACCCTCTTTGGTGTCTGTCTCTGTGTGTGCACTGTGCATCAATTACAAGAGAGTCATTATGATCATTATCACCGCACTTGTGAACTTCAGATGTGTAGGGAGGGACTCTGTCATTGTAGATTGGTGTCTTTTCCAAAACACTCGGCAAACCAGTTCCTTGCCGAGCCTGGATTCCTCTCCGTTTGCCTGTGACAAGCTAAAGTGATCATTTACACTGTGATCTGTAAATAATAGGTAGAGGTCGATAGTATATTATTTTTAATTTGTGAGGGAATTCACTGAGGTAATAAGATGGTGGACGACAGGACGAAGCAGGAGAGGATCTACAACCCTCTGAACATCGAGGGAACCCCGGTGGAGTGGGTCAACTTTGAGTATCCTGGTCTCCAGATCCCCAAGGACCTCACATGGACTACAAACATGGACTACAAACATGGACTACAAACAGACTACAAACATGGACTACAAACATGGACTACAAACATGGACTACAAACATGGATGCGGTGGTGAGGCAGAGGCTGTTCCACCTCAGACATCTGAAGGAAGAGTCTGAGTGTCTCCCCAGAGCTTCTACACGGGGCGGCGGTATATAGCTCAGGAGGTAGAGCAGGTCATTCAGTGATCGTAGGGTCGGTGGTTCGAATCCCGGCTTCTCCTGACTACCTGTCGAAGTGTCCTTGGGCAAGACACTGAACCCCAAAATTGCTCCCAATGAGCAGGCAAGCGCTTTGCATGGCAGCTGCCGCCATTGGTGTGTGAATGGTGCTCCGGGCCAGTGTAACAACTGGATGGGGAGCGCGTTACAAATGCAGTACCTATACCTATACCTATACACATGCACTATTGAGAGCATCCTTGCTGGGAACATCACCGCCTGCTATGGGAGCAGCACCATGCAAGACCGGAAGGGAACTACAGAGAGTGGTACGGTCAGCAGAACCCAGAGATATCTACACAAGGTGATACCAGACCAGGGCCAGGAGAATCTTGAAGGATCCCAGCTACCTCTTCTCTCTGCTCAGGTCATGGAGGAGGTCAACCAACTAGGCTCAGAAGGAGTTTCTTTCTGAATGAAGACGCGGTTGAAACTCCTCAATAGCTGCCTGTACACTGCACTTTATATGTATACTTTACATATCAATAGAATATATATCCATTCTCCATACTTCCTGTCTAGCCCAACTGCACTACCTTATCTACTGTACTCCCACAGAACCCCATCCCTTCATGTACACACACACACACACACACGCACGCACACGCACACATATATATATACAGTAGATCAATCATCAATCAATCAAAGCTTTATTTGTATAGCGCATTTCATACCCAGAGGCAACACAATGCGCTTTACAGAGAACAAGGGAGGTGGGCATACGACCCACTCTCTACATATTCCAGAGGGAAGCAAAAAAACAGTTTCACCCGGGGGCCAGATAAGTGAGCTGTAAAAATTCTGTATGTTTAGATGTATACATACATACACATACACACACATTGTATGTTGTATCTAGATACTGCATGCATGCAGCTCTACAGTATATTGCTTAGTGTGCACAATCTAGGAGCTAACAGAAGAACATTTCACTGATCCTACCTGTATGATAGTATGAGTATGAGACGAATAAAACTCACTTTGAGAGGAGGAATAGAAAATGTGGAATAGGACAGAGTGTAGGGAGATTTCTACTGTATGGAGAGATTTCTACTGATTCTATTGATTTCTACTGTATGGGGAGATTTCTACTGTATGGGGAGATTTCTACAGTATGAGGAGATTTCTATTGATTCTATTGATTTCTACTATATGGGGAGATTTCTACTGTATGGGGAGATTTCTACTGTATGGGGAGATTTCTACTATATGGGGAGATTTCTACTGTATGGGGAGATTTCTACAGTATGGGGAGATTTCTACTGTATGGGGAGATTTCTACTGTATGGGAGATTTCTATTGATTCTATTGATTTCTACTGTATGGGGAGATTTCTACTGTTTGGGGAGATTTCTACTGTCTGGTGGAATCCTTGCAGACTCTGAGTTCCATATGGGTTATTTACAGTGGGTTATTTACAGTGGGTTATTTACAGTGGGTTATGTGCAGGACTGTGGATGAATATGACTAACGTTAAAAGTGGGATGAACATTATTTTGCTTTGAACCAGATGGAAGTCAACCCCCCCCCACACACACCCCCAAACACACACACACACACACACACACACACACACACACACACACACACACACACACACGGAGTCACTTTAGTATACACTACTGTATATCTACTGATACGTCTCCATTTTGATGTCAAAACGTCAAGATAATACACTTTTCATCATATCGCCTGATAGTATCCATATGGACACACACCAAGGGGCAAAGTTCACCGTTCATAATTCTAGAAACTTATTAGGCTGCATTTTCTCTGATGTTCAAAAGGACAGGTTGACCTCTCTGTGATCGTCTACACATATGGCTCACAAAACAGAACGGCCCAGTGAAGATAACGAGAGCTGACTTCCCCAAACTGTCCTCAATTTACTACAATCGGAGCTTGTCAAGAGTTCACTGGCTCCACCCAGCAGCCCTACCAATGTACAGAATCAAACAAGCACAGCAAACATTAGCGGGTTGACCAATGAACTGGCCAACAGCCCCGGATGCGAGGAAAAAAGATCACAGGCAGTTCTAGTATTTATTTTGACCCTATCAGACCAAGAGAACCATGGTAATTTGACAAATAAATAAAAGGTGTGGAGCCGTTCCCACCGCCCCTCCGCTCCTGAGGGGTAATATGGCGCAGACGCCCCCCCCCCTCTGTGTGATACGCCCCCCCCCCCCCTCTGTGTGATAGGTGTGAAAGAGAGAGCAGATCTCGCTGGCGTTTGCACTTTAAAACATTTATTTTCGTAGCCTTCGGACACAAGGAGGCCACCAGTTAAAAAGGCAGCGCTGGCAGAGAGGAACACATTTACACATGGAGAAGGAGAGAGAGAGAGAGACGCGGGGATGGAGAGAGAGAGACCGCGGGGGCGGAGGGGGGGAGAGACCACGGGGAGGGAGAGAGAGACCGCGGGGGCGGAGGGGGTGAGAGACCCCGGGGAGGGAGAGAGAGACCGCGGGACGGAGGGGGAGTCAGTGAATGATGAAGAGACAGAGGAAGAGAGACAGACAGAGGGGAGTTCTCAGAGCCGCCAGTAGAAGGGGGCAGTAGAAGGGGGCAGTAGAAGAGGGCAGTAGAAGGGGGCAGTAGAAGGGGGCAGTAGAAGGGGGCAGTAGAAGGGGGCAGTAGAAGGGGGCAGTAGAAGGGGGCAGTAGAAGAGGGCAGTAGAAGAGGGCAGTAGAAGGGGGCAGTAGAAGGGGGCAGTAGAAGGGGGCAGTAGAAGGGGGCAGTAGAAGGGGGCATCTGCGGCCGGTGTTGACGTCAAGACCACGGACCTCTAATATTAACGAAATCCACAAACACTTTCATTCTTTGGCGTTATTATTTTCTAGAAAGGAGCAACATGAAGTGATATCTGCAGGTATATGAAGTGTCCTCAGCTGTAATCACAATAGGAAACAACATGACAGGTACATACATTATGAATGCCCGGGGGGGGGGGGATTCATAATGTCGGGGGGAAACCTAGCATGAAGCTAGAATAGAACATCAGCGGTGCCATGTGTTAAGGTACCATGTCGCTGAACTTAAAGGGGTGAGGCGGACCTTTAAACACCAGTGTTGAATAAACATCCCAGAACTTCCTCTCACACGGATCCAGCATCCAGGACCCGTTACAATGTTAGGTTGTTGCTCAACTCATGTTCAATCTTCCAACTTGAATGTTATTTATCCTCTTGAGATGCAGATGACTTATTTTCCAGACAGTAGATGGTCACCGCATAGATTGAGAGAGAAGAGATGCACAAGCGTCCGTTTGAAACGTACACCTGTGTATACAGTAGAGCGTTCCATTTCGCTAGATCTTGTTAAATTTGAGACCTGCAGCTGACTTTCCCCACAAAATCATAAATCCCGCTGCCCTTGGATGGGTCACAAAAGTCCCCCACCTCTGACAAATACTGACATCAGCACTTTCCATGTCCCTCCAACGCACACACGCACGCACACACGCACGCGCGCGCGCACGCACGCACGTATCCTGGCTGGAATTCGCCCAGTCCTCTGCTCTCCTCCCTCCCTCCCTCAGAGCGTCAGCCTGACAGGTATTTGCTCAGCAGGCTCCCGGCGGCTCGGCCACGGGTATCCGAACCCGTCTCTCCGTTCCTTCGTCTCCACCTCACTCCATCCCTCTCCCGCGTCTCACCGTAATCGCCACTCTGACGCTCCATCTCTCCCCGTCCGTCTCTCTCGCTCCTCATCCCGCCCAACGCGCCAGATGTTCTGCTCCGTCTCTGGGGCGCCGTCAATCTTCCTCCTGTCAGACGTCCCTCCCTCGCCCCCTCTCCCCCCTCCCGTCCCCCCGCTCGCCCTCCCCTGCCCCCGCAGACCAACACGGGCACCGCATCTGGCTCTGGGACCGCGGGTATCTTGATGTGAACTCACACCGCGGGACGCCATGTTTTCCTTGGGAAATGACTCGTAAATTAGGGGAGGGGTGTCCCTGGTCCAGCTGGGGGTGGGGGTGGGGGCAGGGGGGGACAGGGCAGTCTGAACCTGGACTCACCACAGGAGATAGATGTTCTAGTGCGATTCCAGGTACACTTCTCATTACTGGGAAGAGCTCTCTAGTGTGGCCACTGGCCAGTGTCGGTCAGTAGAGGCCGGCTCTTGCTCCAGGCCTCCAGCCTCTACAGCCCCTGCCCAGTCAGAGGACAAGCCCACTGGGACTCTGTAGAGATATGACTGCAGGAGTATCAGGACAGTCTCACGGGCTAGTCTCTCTGCAGGAGACCAGAGGAGAGATCTCTCGGCTGTAACTATCTCCTCTTTATAGACGCGCGCTCCAGTGTGCCAGTTTTTACCACGGGAAAAAATGGAAGCGTCAACGGAGAAGTCTGAAAAAGCAGCAGCGTTCCCAGTCTGTTCTAGCCTACCTGGCAGCGCTTTCATCCCCAAACGAGCCGTGACGTTGATAACAAGGAGTAGCGCTGTGCTCACAGCTCTCACAGGCCAGCGCGTGGGACTCGTCCAAAGCAAAAAAAAAAGACCTGCATCCGATCCTCCATTAAATGAAGCTGTCCAAACAAACTCTGCTCACGAGCCCAAGACGTATCACTAAGTTTCTGGACTGTTTCCATTGGTAAAAGTGGTTGTTCATTGATGAAAACCAGGGCGATATGCTGGTTCCTTATCTAAGGGCCCTCAGCGAAGCTCGAGCAGTGGTGATAGCATCATGCTGACACGCAGACATTCTGCATCAAAGACTGGCTACATCCCCTGCATTCTTCAGTCTGTTGGCCACTGCAAACATGGGGGTGTGTTTTGAAAAGGTAGATGTGTTTGTGATGAAAAATCCTCATGGTACGGAAAGAAACGCATCTCTCTCTCTCTCTTTCTCTCTCTCTCTCTCTCGCCCTCTCTCAAACACACACACACACACACACACACACACACACACACTCATACTGTAGTACACTGCGTTTAAACCCAAACTCAATCAGCCACTCCTGGCAGAGTTGGACCATCTCTTGCCAGGACACAGTGTTGTGACAGGTCACGAACCCAACGCCCCTACATAGTTTAAAATGGATGATAAATATGTTCTATTTCTCTCTAAACTCTGTCTTTTCTTATTAAGTATTCTAAACAAACACATACACACTCACACACACACACACACACACAAACAAGGCTCTCTGGCCAGAAGCAGGCTGTGGTGAAGAGGATCCCCCAAGGCTTGGCCGATCACTGCTAGCAACCTCCATTGTTTGGTGTTTATTATGGTGCTGGAAGCTCTGTGTGGTGTGCTGGTGGTGATGGCATGTTCAGCTGAACTAAAAGGCCCTCTGGCCGGCCTCCCCACCTCTCTGACTGGACCCGGTGGCGCTGGGCCCTGCCCGGACCATCCAGAAGAGATGGGATCGGGGAGTGTTTGTAATTGTGAAACTGCTGTAGCAAGTGGCTCCATGATGTTCTCAAATTTGAGGACCCAGCGGATTGGAAAGCATCAACTCGTGTGAGAAACGTCTAACAGATGTGAGTCTAAGTTCTGGTCTGTACGATTAACCTGACACGCCAGATGGTTTGCTTCACATAACCCATCTGGGAACTCTCCGTTGGAAACTGTTTGGAAAAGGGCGGGCACTTTCAAAAATACTTGGCAGGTGATTGGATGAACCACCTGTCTATCCCCGTCTACCACACACTAACTTCAACCGCTCCTCGCTGTCGTCACACCTAAACCTGCCCAGCATAGCTGTTAATATTTCAAAGTCCTCAGAACCAATGCTGATTGGCAAGATTGTTTTCTGATCTGGTACAAACGGATCTCTATGGAGAGTATCCATACTGATTTGCAAGAGAAACAATGTGAGCTACTGTATGAGTGCAGGTTTACTTCTAAGTCCCAATATTGCCAATACTGTATGTAATCCACAACTAAAAATCCATATTCTTGTGACCTGTACACATTCCCAAGCCCTTCATAAAGACATTTTTCTGAGCGTATACCATTAAGCACCCATGTTTAAACAGAGCAGCTCCCTCAGACTGACAGACAGACAGACAGACAGGCAGGCAGGCAGGCAGGCAGGCAGGCAGGCAGGCAGGCAGGCAGACAGGCAGACAGGCAGGCAGGCAGACAGACAGACAGACAGACAGACAGGCATACAGGCAGACAGGCAGACAGAGGGGTGGAGGGAAACTTGGGCTAGCCGTTTAGCACAGCGTTAACAGGCCAATAAAGGCCAGTCTATTACGCCTTAACTGAGACGAGGAAATGACGGGCCGCAAGGAGAGACTCCAATAACTACAGGCATCTCCTGATCTTATCAGCAGGTACACACACACACACACACACACACACACACACACACACACACACACACACACACACACACACACACACACACACACACACACACACACACACACCTCAGGGAAGATTGGTGCAAGGTGGTGACTCATCTGTGGATTGGCGTGTGCGCTGCTGCCGGTTGACCTTCTTGACCTCCCCCCCCCCCCCATGACCTGATTCTGTTTTAGAAAATGGACAGGCCACATTATGCTGTTGTTAAAATTGTATTTTAGGTGTTAGCAAAAATGAGTAATGCGCTGATAATGTTGTAATGTGGAATGACCATCAGGTATAGGCTACTGTAGAAATGGTAGATAATGGCCTATGCACTTTTTGATGTCTGGTCTATAGTCTTAACTTTCACCTCCTGGTCTATAACTTTCACCTCTCCTCCTGGTCTATAACTTTCACCTCTCCTCCTGGTTTATAACTTTCACCTCTCCTCCTGGTCTATAACTTTCACCTCTCCTCCTGGTCTATAACTTTCACCTCTCCTCCTGGTCTATAACTTTCACCTCTCCTCCTGGTCTATAACTTTCACCTCCCCTCCTGGTCTATAACTTTCATCTCTCCTGCTGGTCTATAACTTTCACCTCTCCTCCTGGTCTATAACTTTCACCTCTCCTCCTGGTTTATAACTTTCACCTCTCCTGCTGGTCTATAACTTTCACCTCTCCTCCTGGTTTATAACTTTCACCTCTCCTCCTGGTTTATAACTTTCACCTCTCCTGCTGGTCTATAACTTTCACCTCTCCTCCTGGTCTAGAACTTTCACCTCTCCTCCTGATTCTCCAGTCTTGGTTAGTTTAACTAGACCAGGTCAGGCCTGGCTTATGGGCTGGTGTCGGCTTGTTTCTCTTCGGGACTGGTAGTAGGATGGAGCAAGCTAGCCATGCCAGCTGTGAACTGAAATGACATTAAATCTAATGTCTGCTAAATTAAAGGACAATTCCACCCTAGAACAACATTAGGCTCAGCAACTAGACACCAACAAAACAATAAAGAAATATGGGTAACACTTTATAATAAGTGAACACCATAAAGCATTTATTAAATATTAGTAAATACTTAATTAATCATTTATAAAGTGTTATTCGTTCATTATTACACATTAGTAAGCAGTTTATTAACACATTTATAAAGGTTTTATTCTTCATTAATAAGCTAATGTAATTTATTATTATTAGTTTATTCACTGTTTTTTCATACTTTATAACCAATGTTTTTACCATTTGTACACCCCCATTTCATTTCGGGAAATATTGTGTATATATCTCATTGAGCTTTGGCATGATACATCACATTATTTGCAGAGAAAAGCGAGTACAAAAATCAGGTGTAAATGAAAAAGGGTGTATCCACAATGATACATGAGGCCCCAGCACTGTTCCTGGGGAGCTTGCTGGCAACGAGGTGGAGTACGTCACCCCTGAACAGGAAGTGCACGTGAGTCTTCCGTCAAGGGTTTTCCCGTACTGCTGCAGACACTTCAAAAGCCAACAGTACATCTGTAACAGATGATCAAATTCCACTCGTCAACAAGAAGACTTAGATTAGCGTTTTCTTCTCGCCAATTTTTCTATAAAAGCTTGGAAAAACAACACACCTCACACATTTGAATGGAGGAAAAACAGTGGACATGCTTTGTCCCTTTGTATATAACAATAAACACGATGCAGCCAGGTAAGACAAGGGTTCTCAATAAGCACACATACAACACGCCTCACAAATGTATGTATAGTGGAGTAATAAACCGGAAATAAAACAGGCCTACAGCTGCTGTCTTCATTAGCAAAGACTTACAATAATCAAGAGAGAGCGTAGTATTTAAACATTCAACTAATGACTGTTGATATGCCAATATACATCTACAGCCTTGAGCTGAGCACTCAATCTACTCGTCTGTCAGCAAGTGTGAAAACCTCAGACTTTATCCAAACAACCTGAACAGCTCTGGAAAGTTCCAAAAATAGCTTTTTTTCATTTGTGTCTGCACAGGAGGGGGGGGAAATGCAACCTGTTAGACAAAGGGATTTAAGTTAAGAGTGGAACTTGGGTTTATATGGCTGATCCCTAAGGGACCGTACAGCTCTGACAGTTTATTTTAGGAGGCCCTCCAGGGGCCAACTTCTCACCAGCTGCTCATACACAACATAACTCAACGGGCGCTTAAATTAGCTTCATCAAAAAACAGAGCGTATAAGACGAGGTGTGCAGACGTCACACATGACTGCCCTCAATCAGCCCCACAGGAAGTCATCAGTCTACGCTTCAACGACAGAGAAAATAAAAACACACTCATTCAAACTTGGCGTGCTCAATGGGTTATTGTAGACCTCCAATTAAGCCTTTTCCTCACCTAGTATTATGGGAGGAACTGACGTCTGGCCAGGAGCCGAGACAACGGCGACTGTAGAAAGACCGTTTGTCCGTTTGGGTTTCAGAAGTGAAATGGAGACCAGAATGGCCGACCGGCTACAGGGATGAATCTCCAGTGATCGGTGGAGGAGCAGGAGAGGGAGATTCTGAGGTGATCGGTGGAGGAGCAGGAGAGGGAGATTCTGAGGTGATCGGTGGAGGAGCAGGAGAGGGAGATTCTGAGGTGATCGGTGGAGGAGCAGGAGAGGGAGATTCTGAGGTGATCGGTGGAGGAGCAGGAGAGGGAGATTCTGAGGTGATCGGTGGAGGAGCAGGAGAGGGAGATTCTGAGGAGGGCTATCTCTAAGCAGCTCCCGTCAGCGTTGAAGACGTTTTTTTTCACACAGGACGTGGCTGGACAGCAGCTGTGACCCCCCTGGCTCTGAACTGGCCTGGCCAGGTCACGCAGACCCTTTCATGTAACAGAACACAAAACCCGGGAGAACTGAGCAGCAGATTAGCATTTTACAGTCGGGAAGGTGGGCCAGAAGAGAGAGGAGAGGAGGGGGACAGCACAGAGAGGAAGTGAGTAACCTGCCATGACAGTCATTATCATTCTCACTGTCGTAAAGGCACAGTAAGCTTTAATGTTACTAAACAGAGACTGAATGGAAGATCTCAGAGGAAATTGGTCATCATTTCGACAAGAAGACAACTGGCAGGCACTGACTAGAGTTAGAAGAAGGGGGAAATAATATTTATGAGGTCAAAATACTATATCTACCTGTAGCTCTAATACAGAGACTTTTAGAATCAATATATGAGCGGCAGAAAGTCAACAATTCTGTTGCAGTGTTGCAGGTTTGTGTTAGTGATAATATGAATGAGATGACAATCACAGTGATTCACGGTGGTTCCTTGTCATTGGCTGTTATTGCTCTTTAACATGTGCTGATAGGATACAATGGCAATGTGTCACCTCAATGTCACCACCTCAGGGGGGATGTCATTATTATTCAACAGTTAAACGACCTAACATCAACACCCTGACAAACTAAACATTTTACATTTGGCCAATATCACTGACTAGTGAATGCAACATTACCTGAAGAACAGTCAAAAAGACAAAGCCTAACATTTGTTCTAGCAAAATAGAGAGGAAAGTGTGAAGGACTTCCTTGGTGCAGTATTTGCTCT
>NC_140242.1:1580565-1608065 GCF_949987555.1 Borostomias antarcticus | reverse complement strand
TCTTATCATTCATTACATGTTTTTCCCCCTCCCAACACTCCTTTTCCTCCTCCACTCTTTTGGCCAACAGGTCTCTCCATCTGCCCCCCAGCTGGAGGGGTGTGGGGGGGGTGGGGTGGTTGAGGGGCTGGAGCTCACAGCCCGGGCCGTCTGCATTCAGGAACAGACCAAACTTTCTCTCTGAGACTCTAATGACCGTACGGCAGGGCTCATTAGGCCCTGACCTGGGCCCTGGGTTCAGCTCCCCACATCACATCTGTCCGTTTGTTGTCCTCGCTCCGTACGTTTAAAAATATAATACAATCATAATGTAACGTGCTGTGTCACTCCCCATTATTTTATTTAAGCTGTAGACGGATCCTCTTTCTTCTTCTGTTTTTCTTTCATGTTGATACTAAGGTTGTTAATTGTTGTCCTTGTTGTTAGAAATGTTGTTTCTGTTTTGTCAGTGTTGTACATTGGATTGTCCTGTTTGTGTTGTGTTGTGTATTTATGTGGGACCCCCTCGTAAACGAGATGTTACATCACAAGGGGTTTATCCCACATTAATAAAGAATTTCAAATATATCTAGGCGAACACCAACTGGGTCCTGTACTCAGTACCGACATGCTCATCTCCTATCTATTATATAGAAGTGAATATGGGACCAAGAGCCACCCCATAGAACACATCAAACAAATCATCATTTCCTGTACAATCTCAGTGACATAACATTCCACATGTTATGGAATACGTAGGTCCCGTGCAATGCAAGGGTGATTAGAAACAGCTCTGATGTCGCGCTTCACTTGTGATTAAACTCAAGCAGAGGTCGGCTGTGAGTGACGCTGTCACGCTGAATGGACACCTTTGAGAAGAGGCCGTGTCAGAGTTCATCAGTTCTCTCTCTCTCTCTCCTCCCCTGGTGTGACAGACAGACAGACAGGTCCGGGGCAGGTCTGTGGGTCTGGCCACATGTAACCTGACCCTGCCTGGTACACCCCCCCACCCCACACACACACACACACACACACACACACACACACACACACACACACTCACACTCACACTGTTGGTTTAACCTGATGTTAATGTGGCTACACTCGCTGCACTCCTGAAAAAGAAAAAGCAGCCGTGTTCCAGTAGGCCTGTGTGTCTAGCCTACGTCGCCTCGGCTGTCAAACACAATTTACAGGCACCCACAGCCTAACGGAGGAGGAATGTGCTTTCATGTGGATCACAGGCGTGTTACTGTGTTAGAGAATACCACAGCGGACATTTATCACACATGCACTGTCATACTGGCCCGATCTGCTGCTTCATCAAGTCAAACCTTCATTTTAAGCAAGCTCAACTTATATCAAGTACCTCATAGTGAGCTACTTTGAATGAAACACACCTAAAATGGTGTAAAATCACCATATATACACAACTTGTACTAAGCCCTTTCCTTAGTAGCCTCCAAACCCTGCTGGCGTAGTTGACTTTGTCTCGGTAACGCAGCTCGCTGTGCTTGCTCTGAGCGCATGCCTCGCGGAACTGTCCAAACCTGCGTTGCCACAGTAACCCTCTTGACCCTTCACCCCCGGTCGTCCTACACCTGTCAGCAAGTCACAACTGCGCCCTGGGAGCCCAGCCGCTGTGACCCCGTGACCCCAGGAAACCGACAGTATGTCACAGACACACCAGCACACCCCTGTGCTTCCGACCTGCTGGGCTGAACAGCCTCAGTTTGCATTGAGAGATTAGATTTTTCTGATCACAACAGAGCAACATACAATGTTGTCTAAACCGTTTTTGGTAACAATTTATTATAATAATTGGTTATAAAGCCTTTATTAACTATTTGTTAATAATGAACTAATAATTAACTAATAATTTATAATTATTAGTTATAATTATTATAAAATAATTTATACAGTATACATTTGTAAATGAGTACTACATCATTTATATGTATACTAGATTAACATTCACAAATGATCTGTAGATGCCTTATGACATATGATCAACATACCATACCAACAATACTACCTGTAAATTATTTGAATATCAGTTAAAGGACTATGCTCGTTTTTGACAACCTGGACCTTATTTACGACATATTATAAGAAGTTTGACTCACCCAGATCACTTTTGTGTTGTTCGGAGGCATGTAGAAGAAATATAAAATCCAGCGCGAGCCAGTATATCCATGTAATGGCGGCGCACGGGGCATAGGGAATGCAGTTTCTCAAAATCCATTTTCGGCCGCTAAACGGTTGTTTTCATCAATCACATAGCATGAATCGACAGTTGATATTCCTCTACGCCAGCCATTGTTGTTTTGGTGCCATATAAGGGGTCTTGATCCTCTGTAACATGCTCTTTATAAGCCGCTCCCCCACTTGCTCCAGCAAGTCTGCGCGCTGGCCTGTGCGCATGCGTGCTGGAGCAAGTGGGGGAGCGGCTTATAAAGAGCATGTTACAGAGGATCAAGACCCCTTATATGGCACCAAAACAACAATGGCTGGCGTAGAGGAATATCAACTGTCGATTCATGCTATGTGATTGATGAAAACAACCGTTTAGCGGCCGAAAATGGATTTTGAGAAACTGCATTCCCTATGCCCCGTGCGCCGCCATTACATGGATATACTGGCTCGCGCTGGATTTTATATTTCTTCTACATGCCTCCGAACAACACAAAAGTGATCTGGGTGAGTCAAACTTCTTATAATATGTCGTAAATAAGGTCCAGGTTGTCAAAAACGAGCATAGTCCTTTAATTAAATAATGTTTGTTAAAGCGGCTCAATGTAGTATTTTTTTTAACCTTAAAATAACAGCTTCATAATCACTTTTGGATGTGAACCAGTCTCCCATGTGACAGACCTTGTTCTAACCAGCTACGCCACTGACAAACTGTCAGAAAGCTCTAGCATCATGCTACACTACCTAGAACACACACACATGGTTTTGTTTACATAATGATCAAGTAAATATTGAGGTTGAAAAGAAGATGAGGATACTTTTTAACCAGACTCAATTTGATGGATGGAACGTATGTAAATGGAAACTGTTATACCTGTAATTCTGCTATGGCCAGCTGCCAAAACAAAACTAAAACTATTGGTATCGGCAGCGTATCGGCCGATATGGCTCATAGACGATCGGCGATCGGTATTGGCGGCAAGAAACGTTATCGATGCATCCCTCGTTCTTCCTGATTGGGCATCCCTAGTTCTTCCTGACAGGTCATCCCTAGTTCTTCCTGACTCATCCCTAGTTCCTCATGACTCATCCCTAGTTCTTCCTGAATAGAGATCATCCCTAGTTCTTCCTGAATAGAGATCATCCCTAGTTCTTCCTGAATAGAGATCATCCCTAGTTCCTCCTGAATAGAGATCATCCCTAGTTCCTCCTGAATAGAGATCATCCCTAGTTCTTCCTGAATAGAGATCATCCCTAGTTCCTCCTGAATAGAGATCATCCCTAGTTCCTCCTGAATAGAGATCATCCCTAGTTCCTCCTGAATAGAGATCATCCCTAGTTCTTCCTGAATAGAGATCATCCCTAGTTCCTCCTGAATAGAGATCATCCCTAGTTCTTCCTGAATAGAGATCATCCCTAGTTCTTCCTGACTCATCCCTAGTTCTTCCTGAATAGAGATCATCCCTAGTTCTTCCTGAATAGAGATCATCCCTAGTTCTTCCTGAATAGAGATCATCCCTAGTTCTTCCTGACTCATCCCTAGTTCTTCCTGAATAGAGATCATCCCCAGTTCTTCCTGACAGATCATCCCTAGTTCTTCCTGAATAGAGATCATCCCTAGTTCTTCCTGAATAGAGATCATCCCTAGTTCTTCCTGAATAGAGATCATCCCTAGTTCTTCTTGACTCATCCCTAGTTCTTCCTGAATAGAGATCATCCCCAGTTCTTCCTGACAGATCATCCCTAGTTCTTCCTGACAGATCATCCCTAGTTCTTCCTGACAGATCATCCCTAGTTCTTCCTGAATAGAGATCATCCCTAGTTCCTCCTGAATAGAGATCATCCCAGGTTTTCATCATCCCTCACGGCACCTCATCCCTCACGGCCCTGACGATGCACTGCTGTTCTGTGAATCCCCTGTGTTCACTGGGAGAAGTGTGGAGGTGCTCAGCGGCCAGACAAACGCGCACCGATGGCTCGGCTCGCCGCCCTTTGAAGTTTTATGGCGCCGCAGCTCCGCGGATACTCGGAGGGGCAAGACCCAGATCCGCATGGGTTCAATCACACATCTGTAGCACCGGGACCCCCACGCCATATCACTCTACCACACGCTCTTGGGACACACACACACACATACACACACACACACACACAGACACAGGCCACAGACCGCAGAGCACATTGGCGACACATTAATGAAAGCTTTTGAGACGACGTATGCTCGTACTGGGATTTAACTTAATTAGCTTTCATCAATACGAATCTCAAACTGTGACAGATTCAGTGTTCAATAATATATGCGTTTTTCAGGCCATGAATAAACAGTTCAGCAAGAGTCACACTGACCTCATCTCCCACAATGCCCTCCTGCTCCCCCAGCCCTCGGTCCACCCCCGCCCCCCCGCGCCCACGGTGAACCCTGCGCTCCGTCCTCCCCTCAATAAGCTTCCTGTCCGTTCCAGCCAGGGTTCCCATGTCTGTCCAAACACAGATGGACAGAGCCAGAGAAACGTCAGCTGCAGAGATCTACCATCTGTGTCTCCAGCCATTCTCCGGGTCTGCAAACAGTACGCTTTCATCGCCCTGGCAACCACCTTTCACTCCCAACTGGCAACCCTTTCAATCCACACACACTGGACCTGGTCCTGACTAGAGGCCCGGTATGTTCACACACACTGGACCTGGTCCTGACTAGAGGCCCGGCATGTTCACACACACTGGACCTGGTCCTGACTAGAGGCCCGGCATGTTCACACACACTGGACCTGGTCCTGACTAGAGGCCCGGCATCTTCACACACACTGGACCTGGTCCTGACTAGAGGCCATCTTCACACACACTGGACCTGATCCTGACTAGAGGCCCGGCATGTTCACACACACTGGACCTGGTCCTGACTAGAGGCCCGGCATCTTCACACACACTGGACCTGGTCCTGACTAGAGGCCATCTTCACACACACTGGACCTGATCCTGACTAGAGGCCCGGCATGTTCACACACACTGGACCTGATCCTGACTAGAGGCCCGGCATGTTCACACACACTGGACCTGGTCCCGACTAGAGGCCCGGCATGTTCACACACACTGGACCTGGTCCTGACTAGAGGCCATCTTCACACACACTGGACCTGATCCTGACTAGAGGCCCGGCATCTTCACACACACTGGACCTGGTCCTGACTAAATCAAACTTTCAAATCAAATCAAACTTTATTTGTGTGGCGCATTTCATACATAGAGGCAACACAATGCGCTTCACAGAGAGCAATGGGGGGTGGGCATAGGTCCCACCCCTACCTATCCACCCCTACATATTCCAGAGGGAAGCAAAAAACTAGTTCCACCCGGGGGCCAGAAAGGTGAGCTGTAAAAATTCTTCCCTGACCCCTCTCAACGAGACGGTCGAGCAAGCTCCTGGAAAAAGTGTGTCTATTGGCTAAGAACATTTACAGAGCAGTAAACATGGGCTAGATACTCCATAGGAGAGACATGACTATCGGTAGATTACACAAATAGTTACAGAGATGATGCCTTCATGGTCGGCCATTATGTGTTTGCTATCCCTGTAGTCTATAATATGATATTTAAGTTAATCATATGACAAAGCACAGTATGCACTTAGCAGAAGAGGTTTATAAAGAATGCCGCAAAGCAGAGGTGGGGAGACAGAAAGCAGAGAGCCAAGAGTATAAAAAGGGGAGGGGTTGGCTGGATAGGGACCGCTGGTGACGGAGTGGGAAGGACATAACAGGATATACACAAATGTATACGAAGGATTCACAAGCACTAGACTTAACGCCTGGCATCTTCTCACACACTGGACCTGCTCCTGACCATCTTCTCATGAATTGGCGGAGATGAACATGTTGGTGGTCGCACACACGGATAAGACTTCCTGGTTCTCTGCCGCGTTGGAGCCAAAAAGCTCTGAGAAGCTGTAGAATAATGACAGGAAGAGCCACCGTCTACAGGAGGGGCAGATCTACAGATCCCCCGCGTTTGGAAAACACCACTTTTAAAATGGCAAGTCCTGAACTGTGGGGCACGAAGGATAAATTTAGTGTTTGCATATGGTAATCATTGGCTTCAAATAAGCGTGGCCCTTTTAAAAGGTCAATAGTCTTTAATGTGGTCTGTAAAAATATAATCTTTAAGATCTGGAGATAAACATACATAGCAAATAAGTGCGGTCAAAAACCACTACCTTTTATCTTTATAACATTTCACATAACTTTTATGTTTTGCTAAGAAACATAAAGTCTTTGAAAACTCTGCCAAGTCATTTATTTTCCCATATCTTGATTTCATCAGAGCAACATCGTAATAATGTATTTCCATATGCTGATTTTTTGACTCAGTTAACAATGTCGAGAGCAGGTGCAATAGCTTGGCAAAGATAATTACACTAAACAGACAATTTTGTCCCGATGCCGTCTCCTGCTCAGTTCAAAGCGTCGTCAATTACATGTCACACAAACACAGAGAGGGACGATGGGAAGGTTCAAGCCTCGATTGGGGAATTTGCTTGGACAGATTGGACAAACATTTCCTTTGTGTGGTCGTCTCCCACGTCTCTGTTCAGGCCTGACAGCAGGAGGATCAAACCCCTGCTGCAGTGCATTCTGGGGAGGCTGGTCCTACCCCAGATACACGGGCGTCCTTGCAGCTGCCTGTGTTTATGGTCCGTCAGCTTGGCCCAGGGGGTAATTAAGCAGGAAGAGGCTGTTCTCATACTGCAATCAAACCGCTTTAGCATTTGAAATGAAAAGCTTTGCCAGTTTAATGGTGATTAGAGGCAAGGCGTATCACCTCGGAGGGGGTTGTTTTCAGATGTCTAGAGAGAAAATGTTGCAGTGTCATGGTTGCGAACGTGAATTACATTAATTGATTCGGTTCAGTGACGGTATTGTTCCCATATCTTAATCCAAATGATCATTTTGAAAATATATACCACCTCAACACAACTACTGTACCCTTATGGGTGTTTGCTCAATTTGAATCAAAGGTACAGTATATAACTGAGTCAGCTGAATTTGATTCATCGCCAAGCTATTTAAGACCAGCGCCATCCTCTCTGATGAGCTCATCTGGAGACAGACGTCAAAGAGACAGAGCAGCAGCGTCAGACTGCGGAGGCACCATATGGAGCAGCGTCGAGTGGGCCATGTAACGGCCATGTAACGGCCATGTAACGGCCCACCAACTACAAGGACAAACAACAGATCCCAGAGCAGCACATGTCCCTGTAAATCAAACCCTCAGCCGCTGCCCAGCCCAGCTCCCTGACCCGAGGTCAGACGCTGGCCGACCCAGCTCCCTGACCAGAGGTCAGCCCGACCCAGCTCACTGACCAGAGGTCAGCCGCTGTGCGACCCAGCTCCCTGACCCAGGGTCAGGGTCAGCTAATAGCATCACCCCCGAGAAGCCGCTCTAACCGATCACTTCATAGTCGGGCTTCACGCGCAGACTGTGCGAACGCGGTTGACCAGTGGCAGAGCTCTGGCGTGCACGTTGAGCGGAGCTTTGTGGTCAATTACGGAGACACAGATCTTTATGGGTTTGTCATCCCTGGTAATCGCGGGTTGTCAGCAATCATTTTCACTAGAATTGGACCCCATGTCTGAGATAATACAAATAAATTCCATACTGGCTTGTCCTGGCCATCCGTCATCACTTGATTTACCAGGGGAAAAAAAATATGACTTGACAGAATGGCATCTTAATTTAAGAGTGCTTGTGGGGGAGCAAAAAAATCCATTGTGTAACTGACATGTTGAAAGTGCTCATGCCAAATTTAGGCAACGCACACGGAAATCATTATTACGATTTATTTACAATCGCAATAATTGTAAACACTTCCTCTTTGTGCATCATTAAAAATAAATCAATCATTCTGGGCCATTAAAATAGTTGAACGGAGATCCAGGGGAGGGAGGATGAGAATGTGCTCTCTTGACTGATGTATCTAAATAAGCAGCTCTGTTCACAGGCATGGTGGAGCTCCGGGGGGATTAGAGTCCGTTCAGGCTCTCACAGACGCAGGAAACAGAAACAGCCATAACACCGGGCTTAAAGCTAATGACACTTTTAACTGGGGATGCTGGATGTTATGCAGCCTCCCCGTCAAGCCTCAAGGCTCCTCCGTCCTCACTAGTGTAAAACGCCTGTACGGTACGTAGGCTTGAACAACAGCCCGGTACGGCACACGGACCACAGATCTGTTGACCTTCGAGACGACCCCGGCAGAGCAGCTCGGAGGGAACTACCGCAGCGTGTACTGTAATAGGTTATTTTTCAGTTCATTACAGTTATCATGTGTACAGAGATGTAATTATCATAGATGTGGTGTTTACCGTGTTATTCCCTAACCCTGTCTCCAGCATTCACAATTCACCAACTGGGACGGTCAGGTGACACAGGCATGGCGTGTAGGAGGTGACCAGCCCTGACACACGCATGGCGTGTAGGTGACCATCCCTGACACACGCATGGCGTGTAGGTGACCAGCCCTGACACACGCATGGCGTGTAGGAGGTGACCAGCCCTGGGCCGGGTCAGGGTGCCGTCAGATGGCCGGTGATCAACAATGTGACGAGACGAACCCCTTCAGCCATGTCACCTGTGCCCTCTTGTGGATGACTGGCACAGTTCAGCGTCAGGCCACTTCTCTCTCTCTCTCTCTCTCTCTCTCTCTCTCTCTCTCTCTCTCTCTCTCTCTCTCTCTCTCTCTCTCACGAGCACATCTCATTTCTATGGAAATGTATTACAGAGAATAATATCAACCCCCAAAGCCCTCAATGTTTTGACTGGTCTTACAAGGCTCTTTAATCGTCGGCGTGCTATGTTCATAAACTCATTTCCAACTGTGAGCTAACCCGTCGCTGACATCATGGAGGAGCGTCGGAACCCCACTATGGATGAGATTCCCCAGGAAATAGACCGGTATCAATCCCTCGCTGCCCTGCTTTGATGTGAGCCGTTAATATCATGGAGCGGTCTAAGTCCACGGCAGTTTCACCAGGCAGCTTCTGTCCCTCCGAGATGCCCGAGAGTAGAGGGCCATCCTGGGGAGCGCTCTGTGGAAGAGGGGAGCCAAGCACAGAAGTCCTCTACTTCAATCTCAGCAAACCTCCTAATAAAACCCTTTATGGTTCATGCTTGATGCCAGGACTAAATAACTCGATAATTGACTCTTAGGCTGTTCTTGAGATCCCTACCGGATGGATTAACTGTAGGTTTGGGGAAATAGATAGGCTGCTGGAGCCATGACGCTCGGTGAGGATCAGCACAGGAGGCCAGTGTACAGTACTGTACAGTCTAAGAGCTCAAATGGGTCGTTTGTCTGATTTCTTGGACTGAGATGACGGCTAATATTTACCCCCCCCAGTGGCTATGGATCCCTAGGGAGATCCGAAAACCTAGAACACGTAGGCTACAGCTTCCATCGTGCTTGACCGAGCGTCTCACATGGTCAGGTAATAAACTACTGTATGTGAGGTGAGAGATAACGTTTCTCTCCCTCCCACACGCAAACAAGGCAGCAAGACCTGCTTTTGGTGCCAGAAAGAGGTGTCTCCAATTACTCCAATAAAATCTGCCTGCTAGATCATGGTGTCTCTTGCCCTGGAGACATCAGACAGAAAGGCCAAGTTAACACCGAGCCAACACATGTCAGGTTCCCATTGCTCCAACTGTTAACAGTCTGTACTGAATTGTGTATGGTGTAGGCTACAGTGCCTTTTCAAATAAATATACTAGTAATAAACTATTACCGTCATGGCTCATAGTCCTGATGTTCTTAACTAAATGGCGCACCAGAGCAAAAATGCATTTTACAAGTCAAACTTCCTCTTACAGTGTTCCACTGTACCTGTTACAGAACCCTTTGACCGCACATTTTCAACCTGCAACTGGGGTTCCAACGACCTGTTGAACTATCGGCGGTAGTCAATTTGCAAATACATTACATTTACAACCAGCTGTGTACTAAAGTAAATCATGGAGGAGGGTTTATCTTTCCTTGGGGTAGGTGACTGCAGTAAGGGAAGTCAGGGCAGCTGTTTAAAACATTCACTGTCCTTCACTCAAGAATACATAAAACTGAGCCTCACAAACCGGAAAGTGCTTCAGCCAAAGTAAAAATGCTTCATGGTTAATTTTCAGAAATGTGTTGTAGCCCCTAAAAGCTGTGAAAAAGTAAGGAGTAGGCTACGTAATCTGCTGGATGGTGTCACCCTGATATTCTTAACATAATGGTGAAACATTATGTTTCACAGCTTTTAGCCCCACCAACAAATGTGACATATTAATTCTTCTGCTACATCCATCATAGGCCTACTGCGTGTCAGTTCTATCTGAGCTTAATGCATTTTGAGGCCCGGCCGATCCCACTTCCCTCAGCTTTGCTGGGAAATTGAGATCAGACTTCTGGACCCTGATGAGGAAACTCGGCGTCATCTCTGTGATTGGACGAGAACGAGAACCATCGAACACTTCCAGCCTTACTCACACGGCGACAATTAATCTGTCCTCTTCAGTTTCCTCCTTCTCGGACGCGACTCCACAGCCCACGGCCGACATCAGCTGGCCGCGAGGCCAGGGCCGTTGACAGGCCGTTCACGGGTCGCTAGAACGGATCGACCGTCGTCTCGCCGGGCACCACCGGCAGGTCCGCCGGGCCGCTCGCTTCCGAAACCCGGACGTCACAGAGTCCCCAGACCGGAGGAGAGGGCTGCAGGTGTGGAGCAGCTGGGAGAGGTCGGGTCTCTCCCAGGTCCCGGGTCTCTCCCCTGGAGGGAGCCAGTGGGAGCGAGGCTACACCCTTTGTTGTGTTCTGGTTTCCATGATGATCAAGGCCACCGGAGGCTAGTGAACAGAGCTGCTAATCTGGGAGGCTCCTCCCAGCCGTCGGCTCCTCTCCTCCTCTTCGCGCTGAGCGCTCCATGTGCGTTACACCCTTCCTCTCCACGCTGACACTCTAGAACCCCTTCCTCTCCACGCTAACACTCTGGAACCCCTTCCTCTCCACGCTAACTCTCTAGAACCCCTTCCTCTCCACGCTGACACTCTGGAACCCCTTCCTCTCCACGCTGACACTCTAGAACCCCTTCCTCTCCACGCTGACACTCTAGAACCCCTTCCTCTCCACGCTGACACTCTAGAACCCCTTCCTCTCCACGCTGACACTCTAGAACCCCTTCCTCTCCACGCTGACACTCTAGAACCCCTTCCTCTCCACACTAACACTCTAGAACCCCTTCCTCTCCACGCTGACACTCTAGAACCCCTTCCTCTCCACGCTCACACTCTAGAACCCCTTCCTCTCCACGCTGACACTCTAGAACCCCTTCCTCTCCACGCTGACACTAGAACCCCTTCCTCTCCGCACTGACACTCTAGAACCCCTTCCTCTCCGCGCTGACACTCTAGAACCCCTTCCTCTCCACGCTCACACTCTAGAACCCCTTCCTCTCCACACTGACACTCTAGAACCCCTTCCTCTCCACGCTGACACTCTAGAACCCCTTCCTCTCCACACTAACACTCTAGAACCCCTTCCTCCCCACGCTAACACTCTGGAACCCCTTCCCCTCCACGCTGACACTCTAGAACCCCTTCCTCTCCACACTGACACTCTAGAACCCCTTCCTCTCCACACTAACACTCTAGAACCCCTTCCTCTCCACGCTGACACTCTAGAACCCCTTCCTCTCCACACTAACACTCTAGAACCCCTTCCTCTCCACGCTGACACTCTAGAACCCCTTCCTCTCCACACTAACACTCTAGAACCCCTTCCTCTCCACGCTGACACTCTGGAACTGCGGGTTCCCAGCACCAGATTAACAGAAAAACTCCAAAAACCCCAAAAGCAAAAGGGCTGTTCGATAACGCCATCAATACTGGCGATATAATGCGATGCTGGTACAAACTACTGTACATCGAGACTGGCAGTGATCTTTCATATTGACTACTCATAGTAATGGATTAGGGCTAAGAGGGGGATGTACATGGTTTATAAAAGGATCAGAATGAGGCACAGGATAAAACCAATCCACTGGACCTCATCATCAACATAGCTTTTCCATCAGACTATCCTACATGCTTACATTTCTAAACAGAATCTTTGACTAGCTCACCATCACTCAGGACAGCGGGCAAGTTGGCCCTTCCATTGGGCAAGAAAACTCTCCATCAGCTAGAGTCCCCAGTCCATCTGCTGTCCCCTGACAGCCCAAAGACCCCCATGGCTGAATAAGAAGAATGACAATGACACTACTTTAACCCAAGTATGATTCCGATTAGCATCTGTCCGGAGTATTTATGACTGCTCCTACGCCTCTCTGATCTTGTTTGCCTAGTCATGGTAACAACAGTAAACATATTAGCTTTCTTCCACATCTGGATTATGAAAATCATACATGTTCTCCTCTCAGCACCGAAGCCCTTTGTCTCTCCACTTGTGATCTAGGAAAGTAGTGGGAAGCTTGGGCAGAGTCTTTGACAGCACACCAGCACACTTAACTCACACAAGGACAACAACTTGGATTTGAAAATGATTAAAGTGGACTTTGGTGAGTAAACAGCCAACTCAGAATAGGAGGTGAATCAAAGACAAGTTTCTGGCCTCACGTTGAAGTCAAAGGCACGGAAAAAAAACTGATGCTGGCACCGAATTAATATAAAACACTGAGCTGTAGAAATAAATCACAGCTTGTATAAAAAGCCATGTGCTGACTGAATACATTTACTGCAATTTTATATGTAGATGAACATAAAATGAGTGGAGATCTGTCAAGATCGTGGGAGCAATAAGTCTCAAGAATAGGATAGTGACATGAAGCAGAGTGCAGCTTTAACAGAGGACAGAGCACACACTGGTCCCAGAGGACATATCACACACTGGACCCAGAGGACATATCACACACTGGGACCCAGAGGACATATCACACACTGGGACCCAGAGGACAGATCACACACTAGGACCCAGAGGACATATCACACACTAGGACCCAGAGGACATATCACACACTAGGACAGATCACACACTGGGACCCAGAGGACAGATCACACACTAGGACCCAGAGGACATATCACACACTAGGACCCAGAGGACATATCACGCACTAGGACCCAGAAGACATATCACACACTAGGACCCAGAGGACAAATCACACACTAGGACCCAGAGGACATATCACACACTAGGACAGATCACACACTGGGACCCAGAGGACATATCACACACTAGGACCCAGAGGACAGATCACACACTAGGACCCAGAGGACATCACACACTAGGACAGATCACACACTGGACACAGAGGACATATCACACACTATGACCCAGAGGACATATCACACACTAGGACAGATCACACACTGGACACAGAGGACATATCTTACACTGGACCCAGAGGACATATCACACACTGGACACAGAGGACATATCACACACTGGTCCAAGAGGACATATCACACACTAGGACCCAGAGGACATATCACACACTAGGACAGATCACACACTAGGACCCAGAGGACAGATCACACACTGGACACAGAGGACATATCACACACTAGGACCCAGAGGACATATCACACACTAGGACCCAGAGGACATATCACACACTAGGACAGATCACACACTACTGTAGGACCCAGAGGACATATCACACACTAGGACTGATCACACACTGGACACAGAGGACAGATCACACCCTGGACCCAGAGGACATATCACACACTAGGACAGATCACACACTGGACCCAGGATTTTCCCACACTGGCCCCAGGGGTGTTGAACTGCTTGTGTGGGAGAGAAAGAATCTGATCAATCTTCATCCTGTCAACGTTTTTACAATAGGTATTAATATCACTACATTAACCATGCCTTTGTCTCCTTGCCATAATATTTTGTTTCAATCCTCTCCAGACAGGGAGAAAACATCTCTCTCCCTCCCTCTTTCTCTCTCTCCCCCTCTCTCTCTCTCTCTCTCTCTCTCTCTCTCTCTCTCTCTCTCTCTCTCTCTCTCTCTCTCTCTCTCTCTCTCTCTCTCTCTCTCTCTCTCTCTCTCTCTCTCTCACACACACACACACACACACACACACACACACACACACAGACAGACAGACACACACACACACAAATGAAACTATTTCCATGAGAGGGGTGTGCCACAGGACCAAGCTTCGATCTCTGCGTTTGAAAGAATAACAGCAGTAATATGGACCTGATGATCCCTCGGCCAGAGAGAAGCTTTTGGGTGAGTCATCTGACTGAGGTCTGGGCCTCACCCACCACACCACACACACACACACACACACACACGCGCACACACACACACATGCAGACACGCACACACACACACACGCGCACACACACACACACGCACGCACGCACACGCACGCACGCAGACACACGCAGACACACACACACATGCAAGAACACACACACACACACACACACACGAACACACACACAGAAAAATATCATTTTATGTCTCTCCTCACTGACCAGGCTGTGGTTAGGACTCCAGACACTCGTTTCAAGGGCTAGGCTGGTGTGTGGTTGGTGTGTGTGCGTCTGCGTGCGTGTGTGTGTGTGTGTGTGTGTGTGTGTGTGTGTGTGTGTGTGACAGAGACAGACAGATACACATATTCTCTACCATATCAACTATGGGCTATAGCCCCTCATCCATCTACACTATAATCCTTTCCTGGATTTGTTGTGCAAGATGTTGGAGTGGTCCTTGACAAACTATATCATCTAAACTCCTCAGTACAGCCCAATATTTATCTGCTGACTCAACAGCAACATAACATTCATCAGCTACTGAATCTCCCTGTCATTTATTTATGGGTAAAGACATGAAAATATGATGTTCTTGTCATTAAGGAGGCAAAATGTCATTGCTTCCATCTCTTGTGGTTAAGAGAAGTCTAATAAAGTGTCGTAGCACAGACAGACAGCGGAAACGATGGAACTGTCCTCGCCAAATACACACTTGTTTCATGGAGACAGTCTGTCCTTCAACCCTCCACAAGCCAAGCCAATCCAAACAGCACCAGAATCCAAACATCAATGATGGATAGCTTCTGGTTTGCAACACTGAGAGGGGCTGTTCCCATTGTGGGTTTCTTCACAGCCTCGGAAAGGTGTTGCTACGTCTACTTTGCCGGATTTGGGGCTCTGTGAAGAAGTAGACGTTCTCTCTCTCCAGAGCAACATCCTAAAATTATCTCATCTCAATCCAAATGTTGATAGATTCGGAGTGTATACATTTCATCATTATTTGACAGCGTCCAGCACCTTCAAGGTGGTGAAGTGGTTGGCTTGAAGCTTATATATATTCAAAGACGCCTGACACAAACGTTCCTGGAAACTTACCCTGGGAGTTGATATTCCTCCTCACGCTGTCAGGCCCATCCGGGAACTTCAGGAACGCTAATTAGCGTCTTTATCACGCGTCCGCGACTTATGAACGACGTGACGTTCTTACGTAGCGGATACTAATCGGCAGATCTCGCGTTTCCGTAAATGGCCGAGTAATTTCCGCAGGTGGCGCAGATGAATCGTCCCCTATAGCGGCCGTATGTAGAAGGTTTGCGCAACCTGCGTGTGTTAGTAGGGAAGCGTGATGCTTGCGACACATCTGACCAATAATGTAGGAGCTGCATCTCCAACTTTTGATCAAGATTAGCTTGTTCTAATCATCATTTCAAGAGGACATGAACCCTTTAGAGTTGACGCAAACATATAAAACGTGGTTGAGAATGTAGGGTAGCCTAATTGAAATTTGTGCCTTGCACGCTGCGCGCCTTCAACACCATCCTCATGTATCCACTACCTTGGACAATATTCAAATGATCTGAGAGCACACGCTAACCTACATGTGTGATTATCTTAGGGCTACTGTTTATATACAGACTTTCAAAGTTGAAAATCCTACAAAATATTCCCTTTTACTTAAGGCAATACTTCAGTTAATCAGGTTTGCTAATTATAAAGTGGGCCTACAACTAATGAGAAACATCTTTGCATCTTAAATTAGAAAAATACACAACATATGTACTTTTGAAGAGGAAGTTTGTTTTCAAAGTGGGCACATGGGTCTTCTAGTCCCAGGCCTCATATTCACATGAACAAGAAACTTGAAAAGATTAACACTGACTAAAACCAAGCGGGGGAAGCATTTCATTAGTAGCAGGAGGAAGAGAGATAGAGAGAAGAGAAGAAAAAACAAGCTTCATAATGTTTTTAATTAAATATGGCTGCTTTTCTCTATGGTTACAGCATCTAAAAGTGATCTGAATTCTTTAACTGTGGCCTACTTGGCCACTGCAGCGACGTGAGTCACACTATGACAGGAGGGAGATTGTTTGCCCTTTAACCCTTTCGATACGACCACGTCACCGGCAACATTTTAAAAATATCTAACAAATATTTATTAATATAATATAAAAAATATCTAACAAATCTAAAAAATTCCTCACTCCAACACTTGCTGAAAGCTGAGAAACTGCGCTTTCTAGTATTTTAGGGAAAATCAAATTAATATTCAAAATGTTGTCACTGTACTTTCAGGGTTAAAAGGGTTAACTCATAGTAGCTTTTTCAAGAGATGTTTGTATCTCTTTCCTCGTCTCGTCATAAGGCCATTTTCCCCACAGCCTTTTTTAAGCTTTGGAATAATTCAACAGGAATGCCTGAAAAATGGATTCCCATTCAACGATTCCAGAGTTATCCATTACCAAATAGTTTAGGGCTTAATTTTGTCCAAATAGCCTGGTTGGTTCTGTTGGATCTACCTCTCTTACACACACACACACACACACACACACGCACACAAAAACAAAAACACACACGCACTCCCAATGACCTTGGGCATGGTTTGTGAAGTCAGAATGGTAAGCATTCACTGTAGGATATTGGATGTTTTGAACTTTCGGGGGGAGCTAATATAGAGGATGAGACGGAATCCTGCTGATACTTCACAGCATAGCCGGACGCTAGCGGTATGGTCAAAACACCGATATGAACAAACATATGGATGAACTGTGATTTACTGACAACACAAGGACTGTTTTTCTCACCATGACCTGTAGAGGACCTAATGGCGAAGCTAGTGTGAAGGAAAGCTCCGGAAAGTCATCTTTATGAGTTGTGGCACATGGAGACGGATTCTCACATGCAGGGAGGGAGGGAGGGCATGAAAGAGAAAGGCCTACTTTGTTGGACATCTGTGCGGCAGTAACTTAAATCCTCATCTCACAAAATGGCTTGTCTTACTCCAGAACTCTTCATGCTTTAATAGTTTGCTGACATGACAAATGAAAGCGAGGGTATATGAGCTCGGAGGAAGTTATTGATGGTAAAAGCGGAGTTAGAATGTTTGGTGATCTGTGAAGCAGGAACAGATGATAATCAGCCTCCACACAGTTCTGCATCTACAAAGAGATCATCTGAAAATGACCTAATTTCTCACTGACACAAACTTGGTTGAAAGTAGCACACGGACCCCAGAGACATGTCCAGACCACGTCCTCAGGTTCCCGCACTTCCTTCGTGGCACAGGTCCGTCCAGCCACTTCCTGTCTCTCTAAACATGAGTGCAGGTTCTGTGGAAATGCCTCGGAGGTAATAGTGTGACATACTACGTACCACCTTCGATAGCATGGATGTTTTATACATGGGGAGTAGGAGATGAGTGTTGAGACATATCCCTTTCAGAAATCACCCATAGCGAGACCACGCCATTAGACCACGCTGGGACTCAGAGCTTTCATTAGACCACATCCATTTGCCGAGAGACAAGAGATCAAGAAGCTGGGTTAGCGTTTGGCAAACCATGGCACAGCCGATTAGGGCAAGTATTTGAAAAGTGTAATCAGTCTGTGTGTGCGTGTGTGTGTGTGTGTGTGTGTGCGTGCGTGGGTGTGTGTATATGCGTGTGTTCACATGGAAAATTGAATCTGTTACTGACGTCTCTTCTGCAACACTCAGACGACCACAGTTTAACTAACACATGCTCAGGCAAACACACAAGGCTGTTGGAACGTAGCTGTGGTCACAACTGATCTTTTCCTAGTCTCTCTTCACCACAACAAGGGTTCGAAGCCGGAGTCGTACACAGATCATGTGTCTGAGCTGAAAAAGGGCATTGAAAAAGTCATAGATCCAGTAATAACTAGTTTAATTGTTTAAAAACAAGTTGTTCCTCTTTTGTAGGGTTTTTGATGATTATCCAGTCCATAAAAAAGAGACAATCTTTTTGCATTTCATTTCAATTCACAGGCTTAGCATTTGCATGTCAACAGCAATATAAAAAGCACACCTAGTGTATAAAAGACGTAGGTTCATGATATGAACATAGTTGATTAAACCGGTATTATATCCTGATATTAATATACTGTAACATGTGTAATGCTAAAACAGCACAATGAAAAATAATCCCATTCATATCCTGATTTTAGTTATGTCACAGTAGCCTATGTTCCTTCAACAAAAACAATGCAAGTACTTCTCAATAAATTATTTCTAGACATACATTTGCTACAACCACAATGTTTTACGCTTGGAAAAGGTTCTGGCAACGACAAAATGCATTTTTTTTCTCAAATAATCCAGGAGGATTTTTGATAAGCATGCTCAAAAGCAGACAATGAGATTAGATCATTTTTTCTATTACATTCCCTAAAGTAATATTTCACAATGTTTCACACAGTTTCTGAGAGCTACATTGTCTAAGAAATATTCACCTCTGTGGAAAAAGTATACAATCTTTTTTTATCTGGTGTGAATTATAAAAATAATATGTCTCTGTACACATAGTGAAAATGCCCAGTGGTTTGCATAATTGTTTGATTGGATCAATGTTCTGTTTCTGGTCTTCGTCACTATAGGCCTGTGAACAACACAAAGCAAAAAGACAAAACATCAGTCTCCTAGAAACCAGATTCATACCCAGATTTAACCGCTAATAAGGATAATAACCCCGACAATTACAATAAAAAAACCTTTTCATATTTGAGCCTGTAAAAGACAAACAGAGGTGGAGAGTGAAGCCTAGTGTGGGGGCCAGGGGGCCGGGGGCCGGGGGCCGGGGGCCAGGGACTGGGGGCCGGGGGCCAGTGGCCGGGGGCAGGGGCCGGGGGCCAGTGGCCGGGGGCCAGGGGCCGGGGGCCGGGCTGTGAAATCTGGAGCCGAGTGATCGGGGCGACAACAGCACACTTTGGGTTGGTTTCCATGGCTGCGCTCTGGCCTCTCCGATAGCCAAGCGCCTGCTCTCGCATCTCGCTCCAGACTGGCACGGCGGAGGAGAAAGGGACTCTGGGAAAAATGCGGGCAGGACTCCTCCTCCACCAGAGCCACAAGAAGGAGACCGCAGACAGAGTGTAACCAGACACCACCCCCCTCTCTCCTCCTCTCTCTCTCTCTCTCTCTCTCCCCTTCCCTCACTCTTTCTCTCTCTCCAGACACCACCCCCCTCTCTCCTCCTCCTCTCTCTCTCTCTCTCCCCTTCCCTCACTCTTTCTCTCTCTCCCTTTTTCCTTCTCTCTCTCTCCCTCCCTTCTTTCTCTCTCTGTTTCTCTCTCTCTCTGTCTCTCTACCTTTCTTTCTCTCCCTTTCTCTCTGTCTCTCTCCCCCTCTCTCTCTCTCTCCGTCTCTCTCCCTCCCCCCTTCTCTCCCTTATTCTCTCTCTCTCTCCCTCCCCTCCATCTCTCTCTAATCCTAACCCTGTTATGGTTGACGCTGTCTTGGCGTCTAAACTCTGCACCCAAGTGACTTCATGGAACCGAGCATTAGAGCGCCTCTCGCAATATGGACACCCTCCACCAATCGCATTTCACCGCCACTGCGTCTCCCAGCTAAACCCGGCCGGGTAATTGATTGGCCTGTAAATGAAGGTGGAGGCTTCTGAGTAACCCATTGGTGGTTGCCGGGCTACCAGTGCAGTGGTGGGAGGAGTGAGGTCATCGACAGATGGGCAGAGCCTCAGTCAGTTAAGGGCTCTTAACGGAGCGCCCGTCTTCACAGCGGCCCACGTGCTAACGAGCCTCTAACGAGAAACATATAGATTCTCACCAAGCCTTTCCTGTTGATCGTTAAACCTTCAGCTGTTGCGTACATTTCGTTTTTTTACACGTTACCTCTTCAAAGCGCGCAGAGCGTGTGTGGGACAGTGTGAAAAGTACCGCCCCGGTCGCGGCACCCACCTGAAAACACAGACCTCTTGTTGGCGTCGCGCACTCCGCTACCTGCGAATCAGAACAAGACGCCAGACACCTCCGTCAACACAGTCAACATCAACACGTCAACACAGTCAACATCAACACGTCAACACAGTCAACATCAACAGTGAGCTCACCCAGTGAGTGAACGTGTGGGAGATGGGATGAGAGCTGACTGATCCCTGGCTGAACCGATCCGAGTGACGTCATGTGTAGCCGCTCGCGGCCGAGCTCTGGCGGGTGGGCGCTAACGGCTAGCGGGCCGGGCTAACGGCTAGCGGGCCGGGCTAACGCGGCGGTCTTGGCGGACACCAGAACCACAGGGGGGCTGGGAGCGAGGAAGAGGAAGAGGGGGCAGAGGGCCTTGTGCGGTCGCAGAAGTCTGTGGAAGTCTCTAGAATAACAGGAAATAGCTACGGATCTTTTTTTCATTATTGAGCCTCTTCGCCGTAGACCTGGCATGCCAGCAGCGCTCGGGAGGCGGGGTCACGGCGCGAACTGACCGAGCAGGCGTGCATGTTTGCACACCAGCACACACGCGCACACACACACACACACACACACACACACACACACACATGCACACACGCGCACACACACACACACATGCACACACGCGCACACACACACACGCACACACGCGCACACACACGCGCGCGCACACACACACACACACACGCACACACACACACACACGAGTCAATCAACAGCCATAGCACCCCATGAGTCCTCTCTCACACCAACTAGCCCTTTGTCACTTCTTGTGACTGCTCTCTCTCTCTCTCTCTCTCCCTCTCTCCCTCCCTATCTCTCTCTCCCTCCCTCTCTCCCTATCTCTCTCTCTCTCCCTCCCTCTCTCACTCCCTCCCTCTCTCTCTCCCTCCCTCTCTCCCTCTCTCTCTCCCTCCCTCTTTCTCTCCATCCCTCCCTCCCTCTCTCTCCCTCCATCTATCTCCCTCCCTCTCCCTCCCTCTCTCTCTCCCTCTCTCTCCCCCTCTCTTTCTCTCTCTCCCCCTCTCTCTCTCTCACTCTTTCTCTCTCTCCCTCCCTCCCTCTCTTTCTCTCTCCCTCTCTCCCCCCCTCTTTCTATCTCCCTCCCTCTCTCTCTCCCCCTCTCCCTCTCCCTCTCTCTATCCCTCTCTCTCCCTCCCTCCCCGTCTCTCTCTCTCTCTCTCCTCCAGTGTGTGGCTCAGGTCCTCTAAAAACACACGAGTGCTGTAGCCAGGCCCTGAGGCAGGCCCCCTGGGGCTATTAGCAAAATACATCCACTCGCTTCGCCAGATATTAATTTGGCAAAACAAGCGTCCTCCAGAGGAACTTTTTCATGTGTGCTTACGTTTCCATTTGATTGCAGCGCTTGTGAGCGCGCCGTGTTTTGTTTGACTGGGATTCTGGTTTCATGAGCTCCATAAAGCCGGGTCGGCCTTCTCCCTCGTGCATTGGAACCCCAGCGTCAGCAGCCAATCACAGCCCTTTGTTGACTGAGAAAATGGCGCTATGTTAATTTGAGAACATTTCATTATTCTGGGAAAGAACAAAGTAAGGCCAAATGACTCAATAACATAAATCGTTTTGTCTGGCTTGATAGATTAATTAGCAACAGATGGACGTTCCTCTGACAAGATCATCCACACGGCTCGATTTAGGATGTAGAGGAACGGCCCGGGTGTAGGGGGGGGGGGGGCGTTCCTCTACGCGCTGCAGTGTCACCCCAGAAGAGGATGAGCGATACACAATTCTCTCCATAAAAGTTAAAAGAGCGTGACTTTGACGGCTTCATAGTGAACCTTAGTGAGTTGGAAACTACTAACGCTCTCTTTTGGCAACGGTGTGGGTATCGACCTATATTACCACATACATGGTGTGATTTATAGAGCTACGCCCCCTGGGAGAGATCGAGGCGTGTTCAAAGCCAGAGCAGGGTAACCCAGCCAAACTCGTCTAATCAGAGGATTTATGAGCTACCACAGACGTTCATGTCCATCGACCAGATCTGAACGGGAATAAATCTCCACAATGACACCTGGAAGGAAAATCTTAGACAATATCAACAACTATAACCCGATGGAAATCAAATGATCCACCTCTATAACTCACAAGATGTCAGCTCACGCTGTGCAATATGGGGTCATTGCACATCTGAACTCATCTGCAGGGTTGATGTAGCGATAGACTGATGGATTCCTTACTTGTTAATCACTCACACTAGGGCAGTGATATTAACACATTGAATGTGGAAATTACTGATTGAAAAAAAAAATTAAAAAAAATGAATGGCATTAGGAGAGCAATCTGTTACAGCACACACCACATGAATCACGATGATGGATGCAGGGAAATGGGAACGAGAGTTGGACTGTGAATCACACAAAGGAAAAAAGAAAAAGTGAATAATGAGAGAGAATAATGAAAGAGAGAGAGAGGAGAGAGAGAGAGAGAGAGAGAGAGAGAGGGAGAGAGAGAGGGAGAGAGAGAGAGAGGGAGAGAGAGAGAGGGAGAGAGAGAGTAAAAGAAAGTGTAGTAGTGAGCCCACTCACACTTATCTTGTTCAGGAGGTTCCAGAATGTCACTGTCTGTGTCACTGGGGATGTGCCAAGGCTGTCTGATAGCCTGGAGCTGCTGGTAGAACTCATCCTGGAGGAGAGGAGGAGAGGAGAGGAGATGGGGGAGGATAGAGGAGAGGAGAGGAGAGGAGAGGAGAGGAGAGGAGAGGAGAGGAGAGGAGAGGAGAGGAGAGGAGAGGAGAGGAGAGGAGAGGAGAGGAGAGGAGAGGAGAGGAGAGGAGAGGAGAGGAGAGGAGAGGAAGAGGAGGGGGAGAAGAGGATCGGTCAACCCATCTAATAACCTATACAGACAGACAGAGAAACTATGGAACAAATATGGATGTGATACAGCTGCAACATGTTATTCTGCAACGTTAGATTTCTGAATTTTACAGAAAATATCAAAACCTGAACTGATTTGGAAATGCTTTGGCAGTGAAAACAGAAAAGCCCTATAAACTAAATAGCTCCAGTTCTGAGCGCTAATGGTATTACAATGAAAGGTGCACTGGTCCATGGCAGGAGCAGACTGTCAAAAAGGCAAATGACAGAGAAATCTTCGGTCAACTCGAAACCGAAGACGTAGAGAATTGGCAAACTCAAATGTCAGGGCCATTAGTTCTACAGCTGGTTTTATTTTCTCCTAAATGAAGTACACCTCAGAGTCTGATCCTCCGGGCCAAACTTTAATTAATAAATGGGCCCGTGTTCCCTGCTAAAGGCTTTTATGTGTTCTTGTTTTTCAGGGGTGATGGAGGGAAACCGCCGTGCATCTTAACAACTGTTCAGGGATCAGTTACAACACCGTTAAAAGGCTGCCTCAACATCCGCTCTTTCCTGTATATCCTATTTTTAAACAGGTCCAGGATTCCTTCTCTCTCTCCCTCCCCCTCTCTCTCTCTCTCCCCCTCTCTCACTCTCCCTCTCTCTCTCCCTCTCTCTCACTCACTCTCCCTCCCCCTCTCTCTCTCTCTCCCTCCCCCCCTCTCTCTCTCTCCCTCTCTCACTCTCCTCCCTCTCTCTCACTCTCCCTCTCTCACTCTCCTCCTTCTCTCTCACTCTCCCTCTCTCACTCTCCTCCCTCTCTCTCACTCTCCCTCTCTCACTCTCCTCCCTCTCTCTCTCCCTCCCCCCCCTCGCTCACTCTCCCTCCCCCTCTCTTTCTCTCTCCCTCTCTCTCTCCCTCCCCCTCTCTCACTCTCTCCCTCTCTCTCTCTCCCTCTCTCTCTCCCCCTCTCTCTTTCTCTCTCCCTCTCTCTCTCCCTTCCCCTCTCTCACTCTCCCTCCCCCTCTCACACTCTCCCTCTCTCACTCTCTCCCTCTCTCTCTCCCCCTCTCTCTTTCTCTCTCCCTCTCTCTCTCCCTCCCCCTCTCTCACTCTCTCCCTCTCTCTCTCTCCCTCTCTCTCTCCCCCTCTCTTTCTCTCTCCCTCTCTCTCTCCCTCCCCCTCTCTCACTCTCCCTCCCCCTCTCACACTCTCCCTCTCTCACTCTCTCCCTCTCTCTCTCCCTCCCTCTCTCTTTCTCTCTCCCTCTCTCCCTCCCCCTCTCTCTCTCTCCTCCCTCTCTGTCTCCCTGCCACTCGCCCCCTTTTCCCTTCTCTCTCTCTCTCTCTTTCTCTCTCTCTATCTATCTCTCTCTCTGTCACTCTCTCTCATCTCTGTCACTCTCTCTCCCTCTATCTCTCTCTCTCGGTCTCTCTGTCACTTTCTCTCTTTACTCCACTCTCTCTCTCTCTCTGTCACTCTTTTCCTCTCTGTCTCTCCCTTTCTCTGCCATTCTCTCTCTCTCTCTCTCTCTCTCTCTCTCTCCCCCTCTCTCTCTCTCTCTCCCTCCCTCCCTCCCCGTACACTGTGAGACCAGGTGGCCTCAATCAAATGTGAATCAGCGCTCTGGTGTTTTTGATAATCTCAGGCATCAACCAAGTCTACTGTCAGAGAAAATACAGAGGGATCGCAAAACTCCTGGTCGCCATTAATAAAGGCCTCGGAAAAGCGTCTTGTGTTTAACCGCCCCTGGTAAAGGCAACCATGAAAAGGATCTGAAGAGGAAAAATCCCATTGAAAGTTCCCCTTTTATAAGCCAGACAGGTTTTTTTTTCCACAGCAATATGACATCCTACTGTATGGAGCTCCATCAATCCCCGGCAAACCCCACACGATGGCGGGTACACACACGTGTGTGTGCTGGTGTGTGTGTGTGTGTGTGTGTGTGTGTGTGTGTGTGTGTGTGTGCGTGTGTGTATATCAAACACTCTGCGTAAAGGCTCTCATGTTCTATTGCCAACCTCAGTAAAGCATGAACGTTGTTCAGCGCTCTTTACAAAAGCATGACAATAAACTTCTCCAACTCGCTGACCTGAGCTTTATGGCCACCAGGTCTCCTACTTGGTACCTAGTACGGTTTTACTGTTTTAAGCTCCATTATCCTAACATGACCTGAATGGAGGTTTGCTAGGAGGCTGTTGACAAGCCCTCCGGGGGGATTTCCACAAGCTGATCCTGCAACGTGCTGGATTAGACGTGATGCATTCTCAGCAGATGTGGGCTCGACAGCGCGGCTACCCCTGACAGCTAGGCCCCGGGGCTACGCTCGCACTCTTATCTCTGACGGGTTCTTCTGGAAGAAAACATTACAAAACACCGGCATAGGGGCGGAGCCAGCGCCTTCCATTCAAATCCAGCTGCCTTTGAACATAATGTCATCGGGAGCGTGTAGTCGGGGCTAAATGAAAGAGTCATCCTGCCCAGAGAAGGAGAAAACTGTAGCTATTCAACTTGAGTTGACCTGGAAGAAAGTCCACGTAGCCTAAAGCGCACATCTTGTTCCAGATATGTCGACAGCTCACATGTATGCGGGATTGTTTAGAAAAGTGGAAAGCTGCAGTCAGTGACCAATCAGAGGACAGATCAGCCTCCCCGCACAGCCCGCTATCTGCACGGGCCAATCAGCTTCCCCGCATAAAATCCAAGAGTCTTCTCATTAGTGTCCAGGAATATCATCGTTCTGGGAACTCAGATTACTGACAGGTGGGCCCTGAGGCTGTGGATACTGTAGTTCTACCTCAGACAGTGTCGATACTGTAGTTCTTACCTCAGACAGGGTACAGTAGGCCCTGAGGCTGATGATACTGTAGTTCTTACCTCAGACAGTTAGTGTCGATGCTGTAGTTTCTTACCTCAGACAGTTAGTGTTGATATTGTAGTCCTTACCTCAGACAGTTAGTGTTGATACTGTAGTTCTTACTGTAGTTCTTACCTCAGACAGTTAGCGTCGATGCTGTAGTTCTTACCTCAGACAGTAAGTGTTGATATTGTAGTTCTTACCTCAGACAGTTAGTGTTGATACTGTACTTCTTACCTCAGACAGTTAGCGTCGATGCTGTAGTTCTTACCTCAGACAGTTAGCGTCGATGCTGTAGTTCTTACCTCAGACAGTTAGCGTCGATGCTGTAGTTCTTACCTCAGACAGTTAGTGTCGATATTGTAGTTCTACTGTAGTTCTTACCTCAGACAGGTAGTGTTGATGCTGTAGTTCTTACCTCAGACAGGTACAGTAGGCCCTGAGGCTGATGATGTTGTAGTTCTTACCTCAGACAGGGAGTGTCGATGCTGTAGTTCTTACCTCAGACAGGTAGGCCCTGAGGCTGATGATGCTGTAGTTCTTACCTCAGACAGGCAGTGTTGATGCTGTAGTTCTTACCTCAGACAGGTAGTGTCGATGCTGTAGTTCTTACCTCAGACAGGTAGTGTTGATGCTGTAGTTCTTACCTCAGACAGGTACAGTAGGCCCTGAGGCTGATGATGCTGTAGTTCTTACCTCAGACAGGTAGTGTCGATACTGTAGTTCTTACTGTAGTTCTTACCTCAGACAGGTAGGCCCTGAGGCTGATGATGCTGTAGTTCTTACCTCAGACAGGTAGGCCCTGAGGCTGATGATGCTGTAGTTCTTACCTCAGACAGGTAGGCCCTGAGGCTGATGATGCTGTAGTTCTTACCTCAGACAGTTAGCGTCGATGCTGTAGTTCTTACCTCAGACAGTTAGTGTCGATATTGTAGTTCTTACTGTAGTTCTTACCTCAGACAGTTAGCGTCGATGCTGTAGTTCTTACCTCAGACAGTTAGCGTCGATGCTGTAGTTCTTACCTCAGACAGTTAGTGTCGAATATTGTAGTTCTTACTGTAGTTCTTACCTCAGACAGGTAGTGTTGATGCTGTAGTTCTTACCTCAGACAGGTACAGTAGGCCCTGAGGCTGATGATGTTGTAGTTCTTACCTCAGACAGGGAGTGTCGATGCTGTAGTTCTTACCTCAGACAGGTAGGCCCTGAGGCTGATGATACTGTAGTTCTTACCTCAGACAGGTAGGCCCTGAGGCTGATGATGCTGTAGTTCTTACCTCAGACAGGCAGTGTTGATGCTGTAGTTCTTACCTCAGACAGGTAGTGTCGATGCTGTAGTTCTTACCTCAGACAGGTAGTGTTGATGCTGTAGTTCTTACCTCAGACAGGTACAGTAGGCCCTGAGGCTGATGATGCTGTAGTTCTTACCTCA
>NC_140242.1:1562726-1580365 GCF_949987555.1 Borostomias antarcticus | reverse complement strand
CCACGGGGGCGGACGGGTAAACAAGCAACTGGCCGACACATGTCTCCACCCTGACCGCGTGTGCGTACGGCGACGACGCCTTCGGTCTCGCTCCCAACACTTTGATCCCGCTAATAAATTAATTTCTTGATCATCTCTCATTACGACGGTGGTGGAGTCATGCAGACAGCACCTCCATCAAAGAGAGATTAAACCCAGGGGGGGGGGGGGGGGGGTGCAGGGCGACCCCGCCACTCTGGAAAGACTACCACGTGTCAGCTCACTAAAATGTGTGCGCAGATAAACGTCACACTACTTAATGACTCTGCACTGCAGCGCTTACTCAGTTCATACGGGATGCCCAGGGGTAGCCGATTTATCTTTTTTTGGGGAGATTTGTTTTTAATTCAACAAACAAACTCTGGCGTTAATACTTTTCTGCTTGGAGTAAGGCTCTCCCTCTCTTCCTGGATGGATCGGTGCTGCTCTCTCTCTCTGTGTGGAAGTGTTGAGCATCGACTTGTGTTTTCCTGTCTTTACTGTAACTGTGTTGAAATGTTGCTGCTGCTGCGTGTTAATTGTGTTGACTGTCTGGATGTGTGCTGTTGTCTTTTAACAGTGATTTTTTTTTAATGAACCTTGGCATTCCTTTTCAGCCCCCCCTCCCCCCTCCCCCCCCCTTCCCCCGAGAGGCTATGCCTTTTGCCAGGCCGCTATTGTAAATAAGAATTTGTTCTTAAGGACTTGTCTGGTTAAATAAAGGTTACATAAAAAATACAATAACAATTCCCCTCACCTTCTCTTCCTGAACTCTCTCTGCCTCATATTTCACGTCTGAAAAGTGAAATGTGAAAAAGTGTGTGTGTGTGTGTGTGTGTGTGTGTGTGTGTGTGTGTGTGTGTGCGTGTACGTGTGTGTGTGTGTGTGCGTGTGTGTGTGTGCGTGTGTGTGTCTGGGTTTAAAAGCTGTCTGTTTGATCTGGGTTACCCGCCGTGTTTGTCACTATATAAACCCCCTCCCAGTCCCACACACACACACACACACACACACACACACACAGAGAGTTGCCTACCGGCGAGGTGTTTGCCCATGTTCTCCAGCTCCTTGGAGAAGAGCGAGTCGCTCAGTAGAAGGCTGGTCTGGCCCGGCCCGGAGGCCCCGCCCCTCGCTGCCTTCTGATCCTCGTCCCAGACAGGCTGACGCTGCTGAGCAGGGGGAAGAGAGAAGGAACACCCCACAATTAAACCTCTCTGGAATATCAGAGCTAGAGCTATTGCTAAAAACATCTGAGCCCATATCTGTTGTAACAAGACGCAATTATGATTTTTTTATGGGCATTAGAAAAACATGAGAAACCGCAGCGGGAGAAGATGAAAGCTCGTATGGTGGCGCGGCGTGGAGAGAGCTACGGGGAGAGAGCTACGCAGAGAGAGCTACGCGGGTGAACGTGGGCGCTAGACTGTCAGTAGTGGTTCGAGACATTTTTGGATAACAATCAATAAATCTATGGGAATTCTGAACGCTGGTCTGTTGGCGAGATGCCTGGCGGCAGCAGCTCCCACTATGGCGGCTGACGAACCATAAATCAGACATCTTGGATTAGGTTTCATAGACCAAAAAGAGTCGCTACAATACTAAAATAAAAAACGATTGAATTCCTATGAAAAGACTAGGGGTCGTGAAAAGGAAGGCCTGGTCACTAATGGTTGCTGGGTTGCCAGGTTGGGCAACTATGCCTTACCTATTCCTGGCATCAGACAGATCCATTTGGAAAGGCATCAGCTAGGGGTTGCCAGGTTCTTTTATTGGAGTACAGCTAAACCCCCCCCACACCCTCTTAATCCCTCTGATCACACAAGAGTAGCCAGATGATCTGCTAAACTGCCGGTCCATGTATGCGTGAGTCTCTTATACAGGTGAGAAATACAAGCGTTCTGCCACAGACCCCACAACCTTGATGTTAGCTATCCCCCGCATGAGTTATGGAGTCGTACACGCCAAGAGTGACATCATTTGATGTGCTTATAGCGCCAGCTGACAGGCTCCACACGCCGTCGTGCCTGAGGAGGATTGAGTGTGTCTGAAACTGAGATGTGATGATAGACAGACAACCTCCCAGCTCCATTTATAAGCTATCCAAGATCATGAGGCCTACTTATTCGAGGCCCCCGCGTTCGGAGCCGTCTTGAAGCACGCCAACGCGGAGACGGCGTAGACGAAAACAAGCGAAGCGGCCGGCCAAAGAGAAATGGCGGAACGTGATTCCCAAGGACTCTGGAGTTGGTCTTCCCGCCTGGAAGTGACATGAGGGGCTTTGTGGTGGTGAGACCACAACCCATCAGTAATTACAGCCCTCTTAAACTAGCAGGCAGGGCGAGTGAAACATTACCAAGAGATGCTCTCTCTCTCTCTCCCTCTCTCTCTCTCTCTCTCCCTCCCTCTCTCGCTCTCTCACTCACTCACTCACGCTCTCTCCCTCCCTCTCTCTCACCCCCCCCCCCCCCTCGGTGGTGTCCTCAAACCTACAGTATGATGTCATCTGGTCCCCTTAGCTCTGTGGACATGGTAAACAGATCCTTAGCAACAATCCCGATCTGTACTGTTATGTCGCCATAATGGAACTTCTCTCATCACCTCATGTCTAGAGCACCTATAGCCCTCCAGCCCAGACAGACAGGCAGGCAGACAGACGGACGGACGGACGGACGGACGGACGGACGGACGGACGGACGAACCGTCACTTCCGTTTCCACCACACGATTTCCACAAAAAAGTTCTCTCATTGAGCGTTAAACAAGACCATATATGCAGGTTGGAGGTCTCGCAGCTCAGAGAGAGAGGATGGTTGAATCCTGAAGTGGGACCGGATGTTCACAGCCTCTCCAGATAACAACACAAACAGCACAGTTGGTAAATGGACTGCACTTATATAGCGCTTTTATCCAAAGCGCTTTACAATGGCCTCTCATTCACCCATTCACACACCAATGGCGGTAGCTGCCATGCAAGGCGCTAGCCTGCTCATTGGGAGAAATTTGGGGTTCAGTGTCTTGCCCAAGGACACTTTGACATGCAGTCAGGAGGAGCCGGGATTCGAACCACCGACCCTACGATCATTGGACGACCCGCACTACCCCTGAGCTATACAGCCGCAGTTAAGACCATAGACATGACTCTGGATCAACTGTTTAATCCACCGAGGAAAAGTCCTCTCCTCTCCAAGAGCCTCCCAGTGAACCTCCATCCTGACGAATCCCAGGTCTGCAGACCCTCCATGAGGATGATGAGGACCATATGGAGGATGAAAAAATTGGACACTTGGACACTTGTCCAAGGCGGCAACGAGGGGCGGGGGCATCTGCAGTCGACAGCAAGCAGGCCTCGTTAGTATTTCAGACGGACACCTGGAGCCCTCCGGCTATGGCGTTCGCCGCGCTGACAGCTGGTGACGGAGCGCCGATCCCGAGAGGCCCCCCGGACCCTTGGACGGACCTCGTCACGAGTACGGAGATGCACTCGGTGCTTCGGCCAAGATCAACCGCGGAGGGACTGCTTGATATCCCGGCAGAGGACAGCCTAGAGTTTTGTGTGAGGTCTAAATGTTCTTGGCAAGTCCATTCATGGGATTGACTTAATGGAACACTGAACGATTTGTTTTAATACCATTTTGAAACGATTTGTGAGCTGGTCCAGGGGAAACAGTGGAGGGAACTGGTCACAACTTAAGCCTAGCACGAGAGACACAGCACAAAAACAATGGTTCCAGAGACAGCAACCAGTTTGGAAAGTAGGGATGGCAATACTCTTCTCCTCGGGCTACTTTGACGTTTGCCATTGTCTTTATCGATAATGATGTATGTACTGTATGTTTAGACATGAACCCAAAAGATTCAAAGTGTTTGCGTTTCCTTTGTTTGGGACATAGGGATGGAAGTGTTTTATTCCGACCCAGAGCAGCTAGCAGACACAGAGGCAGATGGAGTTTCATCTCCCAAAAAGAACCCTTTTATAATTTTGTAACGAGCTACAGTATGAGATATATTGAAGTCTGTGGCTCGACACCAAGTTCCACCACCGTCACTGCACAGCCCAAACCGGTCTGAGAGAGGGAAAGAGGGAAGAAAAAGCTTTGCTGATGCTTCTGTCCAACTAACAAACGGATCTCATTTCTCACAAAATTGAATCCATGTTGTGAGTGAGCATGCGAGAGAGATGGGAGTCTGCGTTTAAATCGCGACAGTTACAGCCTCCTCTGACCAACACATACTCTGCGTGTGGTGAGGATGCTCCCATTAACCTCAGTCACGGACGTTGGAGGTCCTGCTGATGGCCGACCCTGGGCTCCCCGGCGCTCCCCTGATCTGACCAGCTCCGCCACCTCCACCATGAGGGACTATTTTATACTTTTTATTTTATTTTATTTTATTAAATATTTTATATTTATATTTTATATTTTATTTTATCAGAAGTCCTTACCACCAGCTGCTCATGTAGTATTATACCTTAATTTCTTATTGTTCCCACGTGCTCTACGCCTTTTGTATATTTAGTTGTGTTGTTCTCTGTATTTTATATGTCCTTGTGTCTTTCTATGTGATACTTTGCTGCCTTCTTGGCCAGGTCAGTATTGTAAAAGAGATTTTTTCTCAATGCTTTTTATCTGGTTAAATAAAGGTTAAATAAAAATAAAATACTGTATGGTCTTAAAGACTTTTGTAAAGGTTTTACCTCTCTCAAAATGTCTGGTTCTGCTTCCTGACCACAAAGGTACCAGTACTCTAGACGGTACCACCCCAGTTAGCAATCATTTGTTCTAAACATGTTCTAAGAATGTGAAAACATTAGCACAACGTGTTGGGAATATTCGCCAATGTTGTGGGAACATTTCCTGCTAGTTGGGACAGTGGGCCTCTACCCCAGCCTGCTTCTCTTGGGCAATCCTACCCCCCCCCAAACAGTGACAGGGGGAAATGAGCTGCGTGCTTCCGATGATCAGCTTTGACTCGTGGCCAAGACAGCCCACATGCCCCCCCCCCATCCCCCCCCCCCCCCCCCCCCCCCCCCCCGCCCGGCAATGGCAGTGGCCGAGGCAGCAGGGGACGAAGGACCGCCAAGCCACCATCACGCTAGGAAACACATGTCACCAACCAGGCCACCGTCAGCTCAGTCACACAAGCCAGCCTCTTGGTAGGGTATAGAGATGAAGGAAGATGACTTCAGAGGTGTGGACAGACAGGGTATGACAGGGAGGGAGAGAGAGAGAGAGAGAGAGAGAGAGAGAGAAAGAGGAGGAAGTCCAGTATGAATTTGCGTTAGCGTGCCTTTGAGTTTCTGGGCTGCTTCCTGAAAACAATTTTCTGATTTATTGATTATGTGAGAGTCAGCTAGCCTCACATCTGGCTCATTCTCCTCTTGTTTGGTGTAATCTTTTAAAGGGTATTTGTAATAACATTATTTACTCTATAAGAATGGCATGTTGGTAACCTGATGGACCAGATGGTTTGTTACACAGAACCATCTGGGAAGACTTTGGAACATTGGAAGCTGTTTGGAAAAGGGCAGGCGCACTTCAAAAATACTTGGCAGTTGATCGGATGAGCAATCTGTCTATTGTCGTCTATCATGGTTCTCGTAGTCACACCTAAACCACGCCCATAGCTGCCAGTACGGGGTCATTCCTACGTTCCCAGAGTCCTATGCTCCAAGGGTCCTACAGTATGTTCCCAGGGTCCTATGCTCCAAGGGCCATATGTTCCCAGGGTCCTATGTTCTCCAGCTCCCCAGTTCAAAATTAAGTAAACTTTCCAAAGGTTTTTTATTGTTAGGAACTCATTTGACTCCTTTGTCCACATCTGCCCCCTGTGTCCACATGGACGGTGCCTGTGTCCAGGACAGGCGTGCCGGCGGAAGCTCATGGGTCACCACGATGTGCGGAGCGCGCCTGATCAGCGCCGGACACTCCTGGGTCCAACCCACTAAATCTGCCTCACCCCCGTGTCCACGCCGGAGTCCTGTGTCCATGTCTGAGCTGAGGACCATATGACCCTAGGAACATAGAGCTGGGGAACATACAGATGGGGAACATAGAACCCTGGGAACATAGAGCTGGGGAACATAAGACCCTGGGAACATAGAGCTGGGGAACATACAGATGGGGAACATAGAGACAGGGAACATAGAGATGGGGAACATAGAACCCTGGGAACATAGAGCTGGGGAACATAAGACCCTGGGAACATAGCGCTGGGGAACATACAGATGGGGAACATAGAGACAAGGAACATAGAGATGGGGAACATAGGACCCTGGGAACAGAGGTATGCTCCCGCTCCTACCCTGTAAATGGATTTATGTTGAGCCTGGCCACTCTCATCTCTGTGAGAAACCGAATGAGATCCCCATGGTCTCACAAGGTTAATTTGCTGGAGCTTTGGGGTTACAACTTTCCCAAAACCTCTTGAACAGAAAGCTAAAGAAGTAATTGATCAGCGGTGGAAAGTCAAGTTGAATCAGGCTGACCTGGTACCATGTGACCTGGTACCATGTGACCTGGTACCATGTGGTGGAAAAACTGCATTAGTGAGTTCCTGTTGTCTTGGCTCAGGCAGTCAGCCACCTAACATCCTGAACAGAGAGCTCCCACACACACACACACACACACACACACACACACACACACACACACACACACACACACATATACACGCACCCACACACATACACACACACACACACACACACACATATACACGCACCCACACACAACCACACACACACACACACACACACACATACATGCACACATACATACACACACACACACACACACACACACTTGCACATACACTTGCACACGCACACATACACATGCACACACACACACACACACATGCACACACACGCACACATACACATGCACACACACACACATACACACACACACACACACACACACATACACACAATCACACATACACACACACACACACACACATACACACACACACACACACGCACACACACGCACACATACACACACACACACATACACACACACACCACACGCACCCACACACACACACACACATACACACACGCACACACACACACATACACACACACGCACACGCAAACACACACACACACGCACACACATACACACACACGCACACATACACACACACGCACACATACACATACACACACACACACGCACACGCACACACACACAGCCAACAGCAAACAGGACATTGACAATAACACATTTATAGTTTCTCATTCAAGCTCCCCTCTCGAGAGGCAGGTCCAGAGGCCGGCGAAGGCAGCTGACAATGGGAGCAGTGGAAATATCTCATGCATCTGACTACACAGCATTGACACGGAATGGAACAACCTACTGTATGAAGGATGCATTCCCAGTTCAAATAAATCCTCGGCCTTCTTTGTACCTAAATACATAACAGGAGTGTGCCTACAGTGAAGCTCTTTGAACCAGACATGAACGCCATTCGCCATATTGGCGTCAGCGCCACCCCTGATGATGTCCAACAGAACTGCAGCGTGTTCTGTCTGAGCCGAGCAGATGTAGGGGGAAATAACTCAAAGGGAAATTCATGCGATAGTTCAAAGAGTCCGTCCACCGAGAAGACTACAGACTGAGTGGGTATAGCTCTGCATGCGTTTACCAGCAACTGCCAACAGACTTCGCTTTCGCTTAAAAGAGAATTAGAAGTTATATTTAGCGGAGTTGTCGAAGCCACAGCAGCACGATTCGCTCTCCACAGTGCTTAGTTTCTTGGGTCCGCTGAAGGTGAGTAAATTGCTTTTGTTTTGTCTGAGGCTTTGCAAATGAAAAGCCTGGGTTTGAGCTCCGTTAGTCATGATTCCTCATGTAACGTTGTTCTGCTCTGGTCTGCAGCGCTGAGGAGAGGGGAGGACGAAGGGATGAGGAGAGGAGGGAGGGATGAGGACAGGAGGAAAGGGATGACTCGTCCGAGCCCGGGCTTAGGAGACACGCGTGTTTGTTTGGTCACGGCCACCACTACTGACCACAGGAGGGCTGGCGCAGCGGCAGCCTGGGGCCACTAGGGGGAGGCGGAGGCGCCGAGTGAGTGATGGACGCAGAGGTCTGCTGTACACAGGCTGGTACGGGCGGACGGGCAGAAAATGCATCAGGCGCTGGCGAAAGATCCGCTTCCTATCTGGGTTTACTGTGACCTTTGAACTGAGAGGCTCTTCTCGTAGAACAGGCCAGCACTGAGAACCCACCCAGAGAACCACGGCATCTCACGAGAGAACCGACCCAGAGAACAATGCATCTTACCAAGTCTTCTAGTCAAGCTGCTCCTCCAGCTCACTTTCCTATTAAAGGACAATGCTCGTTTTTGACAACCTGGACCTTATTTACGACATATTATAAGACGTTTGACTCACCGAGATCACTTTGGTGTAGTTCGGAGGCATGTAGAAGAAATTTAAAATCCAGCGCGAGCCAGTATATCCATGTAATGGCAGTGGTGGGGGCACCGAGAATGCAGTTTCTAAAAATCTATTTTCTGCCGCCAAACGGTTGTTTTCATCAATCTGTCTTCATGAATCGCTAGTTTTGCTTACATACTGTAGAGCGTAGGCCTGTTGTGGTTGTTCACATGCCTCTGGAATATGATCTTTACAAACGTCTTTAGAAACGAAATAGCTTCCCCACTTGCTCCAGCACGCATGCGCACAGCGCGCAAGCGTTGCTAAATTTCTTCTACAGGCCTCCGAACTACACCAAAGTGATCTCGGTGAGTCAAACGTCTTATAATATGTCGTAAATAAGGTCCAGGTTGTCAAAAACGAGCATTGTCCTTTAAGACGATAACTCAGAGGGTAGCACACTTGGAAACCACATTAAGAAAACCACTAATATGGCCAGCCTGGAGGCGCAGGGAAGACAGGACCCTTCGCACGCTTAAAGAAGCTCTTGGACTATAATGTACATGCTAAATCATGTAGCTCTGCTCTGGTGATCATCATGTATGGAGATCTGAGGAGATGTGGGAGCAATCTGTCCATTGACAGAGCGGAGAACGGGCCGTGCCAGATTACCAAAGACCCGGGGCTGTATATCTCCTGAAACACAGCCCAGCCGGGGCTGTATATCTCCTGAAACACAGCCCAGCCGGCCTGGAAACACAAACAAACCATCACAAGGTGCCCCAAATCATACACCGTAACATTGCATCACACTAATTATCTTATTTCTACTATAAAAATGAACAATTTTCCCCTTCCTGACTTTATGTCTGGCAGCCACCAGGCAAAGGCTATAGGGGAGGGTTTGATTAAAACATATAATTTAACGCTTATAGAGAAAACCGAGCCGACATACTTGCTGAATGACTGCGGCTATTGCTTTTGGAACATATCTGTCTTTATGAGCTAATTTTCACCTCGAGACTCTGGCATGGCCAATGGCAGTTGTTGAACTAATGATAACCATTAACATTGGTAACTTTCCAACGCGCCTAGGTTTTTACTGCTCAGCGCCAGGCCATATACAGCACACAACAAGACAGCCTTCACCTAAGGACAAACATCCACTATGAAATGGACTGTTGACAAAAAACAACGATCTATAATGTGTTTATTTTCTCTTTTCCACCCGGGCAGTTTTCAGGATATCCTGTCTGTAAAGCTGAAGTAGCCTCACTGTAGGTAATTATTTCATCCGTTAGCATTAGTCACAGCCTTCATCCGTCCCCTCATCCATCCCCCCTCACACACGGCGTCTAACGCCAGAGGTCAGAGGTCGTGGATGGGGGCAGAAGCCAGGTAGAAGCCTGCATCTGAATGAGGGAGATGAGAGTAGGAAGAGACAAGGGTGCCATGTTACTCCAACCTTTGTTTGTACAGTACCAAGAAGTGACTCAGCTCATAAAAGCGTTACATTTTGTTTTCCGTGCCTTTCAGAGTCCCACGCCCCCAGGATCAGTTAAACTAACATGCTATTAGGGAACACAAATTGCATTAGCCTTTCAAAGAGCACCCAAAATAAACAATTAAAGAGAAAACAAGCAAAGTTGGCTTTTAAACGCTGGATTACAGTAGGTGACAGAAGACGTTCGTGCTAGCCTCTCCCAGATGGGACACATTAGAACCACTTCAGACGCCAGACAGTGTTTCACCTATAGAGGCTCTGTGTGTGTGTGTGTGTGTGTGTGTGTGTGTGTGTGTGTGTGTGTGTGTGTATGTGCACGTGTGTGTGTGTGTGTGTGTGTGTGTGTGTGTGTGTGTGTGTGTGTGAGAGTGTGTGTGTGTGTGTGTGTGTGTGTGTGTGTGTGTGTGTGAGCACGTGTGTGTGTTTGCGTGTGTGTGTGCGTGTGTGTGAGCGTGTGTGTGTGTATGTGTGTGTGTGTGTATGTGTGTGTGTGTGTGTGTGTGTGTGTGTGTGTGTGTGTGTGTGTGTGTGAGAGTGTGTGTGTGTGTGTGTGTGTGAGCACGTGTGTGTGTTTGCGTGTGTGTGTGCGTGTGTGTGTGAGCGTGTGTGTGTGTGTGTGTGTGTGTGTGTGTGTGTGTGTGTGTGTGTATGTGTGTGTATGTGCGTGTGTGTGTGTGTGTGTGTGTGAGCGTGTGTGAGCGTGTGTGAGCGTGTGTGTGTATGTGCGTGTATGTGCGTGTATGTGCGTGAGCACGTGTGTGTGTGTTTGCGTGTGAGCGTGTGTGTGTGTGTGTGTTTGCGTGTGAGCGTGTGTGTGCGTGAGCGTGTGTGTGTGTGTGTGTGCGTGCAGCAGGCCTGGGCTGTGACGTGTGGAGTGTAGGGTGTCAGAGCTGGCTGGGTGCTGCTGTTCTTCTCTCTCTCTGATATCATAGAGGGAAATGCTTCTCTGGAGGGCGGGAAGGTTCTTGGTTCTCTGGAGGGCGGGAAGGTTCTTGGCCCGATGCAACCTGGAACCGGGATGCCAGGTTTGACAAGCAAACAGCTCAATTTGTGCATCTCTAACGTTTGAATTTCACCCGCTTGATCCCATCAACTACTGAATACGGGTTTTGATTGAACCGCACCACTCCCGGACCAGCCCTCCATCTGGCGCACACACGGAACGCGGCGTTGGCTCCGAGACCCTTTTTTGTCCGTGAAAAAGCCGTAAAAAAAGGCTTTTCCAACACTCGGTTTGGATAATTAAACGAAGGTATCGGCGTTTCTGCCGCGAGGCTTTTATTAACAGCATGTGAGTGTCTGTGGTCGCGCCCTAGTTCAGCCGGCTGGGAGCTGTGCGCTGCTACACCGGGCCTATAGGCTACACCGGCCGAGGAGCCGGGCTCTGGGACTCCACGGCGTGCGTAGTTAGCACGCTATACGCCCATAGAACAATGCTGTGTGTATCCCTCTAACCCCTAAATATGTGGGTCTGGTGTATCAAAATTCGAACATGGCCTTATCTCTAATTGCAAAAGCAGATATTCTATTCACGCAGACTCCGCGAGTGCCCTGAGAGGATGGCAAAGTGATACGGAGCGATTCCCTAATTAGGCGTATCACTTTGTTCAACTACCTCCGCCATTGTGCGAACTGGAATGCCCTGTAAAGATGGATCACTCCAGCTTGGTCGCAGCCTAATGTTGGGATGATTGAGGTGGTTTTAGCTCTCGCTCTCACAAAGGGAGGCTGAGACGGAGAGGCAGACGTGGTAATTGATGAGGTAAGCCGACCCGGATTGTTTGCAGAGGGACCGAGGGGATGGAGGGATGCAGGGAGGGAGGGAGGGAGGGAGGGATGGAGGGAGGGAGGAGGACTTACGGGGCCAGACACCTGAGACGCACTCTCGCATTCTTGCTCTCGTCCCGCCACCATGTCCACCCCGGGCGATGGACCTGCTCCAGACGACACACACACACGCACACACACAAAGAAAAGAGAGAAAGAAAGATATTGGCATGGGAACACACACACACACACACACACGAGCACACAGGGATATTAAGTGTAGTCAAAGCAAGCCAGAGCTGACCGAGGTGGCGCGGTCGTACTCACAGGAGACGTCAGGTACAGATGTCTGGGTCTTGGGTTCCTCCTCGGGCCTGGCGTCTGTCAGACTGTGTCCCTGGAGCCTGCAGCGGAGACAAAACACCAGCACAACATCGGCCGCAGTACCCAGCATGAACACGCCCAGGCCCCACCGTCTCCCCTCGAGAAACCCAGCATGAACACGCCCAGGCCCCACCGTCTCCACTCGAGAAACCCAGCATGAACACGCCCAGGCCCCACCGTCTCCCCTCGAGAAACCCAGCATGAACACGCCCAGGCCCCACCGTCTCCACTCGAGAAACCCCGGAATCACAAACATCCAGTATCTGTTCAGATCAGCCTTTGTCCACCGTTTCATGAAGCAGAAACTGTATATTCTGTCCCAGCGTGAGAGGACAGGCGAGGAGACAAAGGCTCTGTGTTAGTCAGAGGTGTTGAGGCAAACAGGAAGTGTTCCAGGGCTCGGAACGCTATCCCAGCATGCAACAGGGGTGGATATGTGCACAAGAGACCGTTAACAGACAGAGAGACAGATTGGGATTTCAATGACCCATAATCCTAACCCACAATCCTATTCTTCATCGACCTAGGTTCCAAGCCCCCGAGGGTTAGAGCTATCTGCCCAGAGGGACGCACTGTAGCAGCTTATCTGAGAGATGTTTTCTCAGAGATGGGAAAGAAGGAATTGTGGCTGAAAGACAAACTGTTGTTGGCATGCTTTCTCAACCAGAATGCAAGCTACACATCTGTCCGCTATTTTGCGGCCCTCTAAGAAATTCTACGAGAGCTTTTCCTCAGCCGTTTGTCCCTCTACAAACAGCCTCGCATGCATCAGCTGTACGTCCACAGCATTTACTGTTCAACAGTATATATTTAGAGACTGTAAATCCCGCTGGATATCACATGTAATTATACACTGCTTGCGTTACAAATTCTTTCGCCGTGTGCTATTTCCATGTCATCGCTGTGACCATTAACCGCAGACAAAAGAAAGCCATCCGTATGCTTTTATGGTGTGTGGTGACATTCCTACTGGCCCACAGAGCTCTTGATTGTGTACCTCTGCGACAAATCTTAAAACGGAGCAGGAGGCTTTTGAACATCGACGAGATTGCACCGAAAAAGCCCAGAGACGACTATCTATAGACAGACCCCGCCGAGAACGAAACCGCTCCCCAAGTCTCTCAAGTCCTCATTCCCTCGTTCTCCAGCTGCATTCCATGTATGAAAACAATTAATCTAACGAGGCCGTCAGCTCCGGCGGAGGAGCGTGAAGTTCTGGTCCCAGGGGCTGCCGGCGGGTCCCCGAGACCCCGGGCGGGGGGGTGGGAGGTGGCCGGTCCAGGGCTGCTGTCTGGTACATGTTTACTGTGGAGGTTACTGCAGCCGGAGCGAAGCCCCGTTAAGGGGAACCCGACGGTGTGTGTGGGAGGGTGTTGGGGTGGAGGGTGGTGGGGTGTTGGGGTGGAGGGTGGTGGGGTGGAGGGTGTTGGGGTGGAGGGTGGTGGGGTGGAGGGTGTTGGGGTGGTGGGGTGGAGGGTGGTGGGTGGTGGGGTGTTGGGGTGGAGGGTGTTGGGGTGGAGGGTGTTGGGGTGGAGGGTGGTGGGGTGGAGGGTGGAGGGTGTTGGGGTGGAGGGTGGTGGGGTGGAGGGTGTTGGGGTGGGGGGTGTTGGGGTGGAGGGTGGTGGGGTGTTGGGGTGGAGGGTGTTGGGGTGGAGAGTGTTGGGGTGGAGGGTGTTGGGGTGGAGGGTGGTGGGGTGGGGGGTGTTGGGGTGGAGGGTGTTGGGGTGGAGGGTGTTGGGGTGGGGGGTGTTGGGGTGGAGGGTGTTGGGGTGGAGGGTGTTGGGGTGGAGGGTGTTGGGGTGGGGGGTGTTGGGGTGGAGGGTGTTGGGGTGGAGGGTGGTGGGGTGGGAGGGTGTTGGGGTGGGGGGTGTTGGGGTGGAGGGTGTTGGGGTGGAGGGTGGTGGGGTGGAGGGTGTTGGGGTGGAGGGTGTTGGGGTGGAGGGTGGTGGGGTGTTGGGGTGGAGGGTGGGGGGCGGCTGGGCTAACCACAGCTCTGGCCGGGAGACAGGGACATGCCCGCAGCACACAGGCTGCGCTCCACTTCACACTTCACCCAGGCTGGTAGCCCCGCCCCCAGGAAGCTGGCCCCTTCCTGTCCTCACACTGCTGGTTAGGAGCTCACAGACACACACGCACGCGCACACACACACACACACACACCACAGATGCAGGGACGCACAAAGTCTGGGAGGAGAGGGCGTCTGGCCTTTCTCAACACAACGCTGGCACAGCAACATCTAAAGGCTCACTCATCACCACATTAGGAGCACGATACGGACTAATCTCCTGAGAAAAAAACAGCGCTCGCAGTCGTCTGTGGTATAATTACAAAGGGCTACGTGCTGTATAAGTGCCTTCGCCATATGGTCCAGAGGATGGAAAGTCCTCGCCTGGCATTGCCAGAACAATTTGCAAATACGAACGAAGTCTGGAAACCCTCAGTTCATCAACGGCCGCTGACTGAAATGTCTCTGGAAGCGATTGGATAGACCTACAGCCAATCAGAGTCACAGAACGTGGGTTAGTCGTCGAATCATCGTATCAAATGGGTACAGTCGTCGAATTAAACCCGCCCCATATTAGATAAACTGTTGTGATTGGCCCGCCTAAATCCAGGAAGTCTTTCTGAATAGGAGGGTTTTGAGACTGATCCGTGGAGAGAAACAGAATGTGAGGTCACGTGATCAGGGTGGCGATGCCAGGCTAGGAAAGGCCATGCCCTTGCGTAACAACACATCCCTTCTCTTGACACCTTGGGCGTGAACAGATGGTTGTTGAACGCGCCTCACTGTGCACTAGGTGTGGGTAATGGCGCATAGGGTCATATACAGTACCCAGTATCTGCTAGCCTAGCACGCAGGGTAATATCCCCAGCTCTGCTAGCCTAGCACACAGGGTAATATCCCCAGCTCAGCTAGCCTAGCACACAGGGTCATATCCCAGCTCTGCTAGCCTAGCACACAGGGTCATATCCCAGCTCTGCTAGCCTAGCACACAGGGTCATATCCCAGCTCAGCTAGCCTAGCACACAGGGTCATATCCCAGCTCTGCTAGCCTAGCACACAGGGTCATATCCCAGCTCTGCTAGCCTAGCACACAGGGTCATATCCCAGCTCTGCTAGCCTAGCACACAGGGTCATATCCCAGCTCAGCTAGCCTAGCACACAGGGTCATATCCCAGCTCAGCTAGCCTAGCACACAGGGTCATATCCCCAGCTCAGCTAGCCTAGCACACAGGGTCATATCCCAGCTCAGCTAGCCTAGCACACAGGGTCATATCCCAGCTCAGCTAGCCTAGCACACAGGGTCATATCCCAGCTCAGCTAGCCTAGCACACAGGGTCATATCCCAGCTCCGCTAGCCCACAGCCCAGGGCACCAGCAGCTTGGTGAGGTGTTGCTGTAAGTGCATTAACACCCTGTAAGGAGGAACAGAGATCTGCAACTTCGATGCTGTGGGTGTGAACATACTGCAACCTGTTCCTGGGCACTGAGGGGGCACAGTTCCATTTCAATATCTGGCTCCTAAAACAGAGCATAATCTACAATATAATACTGTATGTTCCCCTTTCAGAGGTTAAGGAAAGGACATTTGTGAGCCAAATGATGGAAGGCCAAGTCTACTAACGAGAGGACAAAGTGAAGGCAATAAGGATTGGTTTACATGTAAAGGACCTTGGGATAGGGTCTAGGATTCAGTCTGGAATTGTTCCTGTGATCATCCACAGACAATAGTGGTCCATGTGGCTTTGCTGTAGTGGAGAAGGGTATGTGATGAATGTTTGTCTGACCCATATCTATACAGAGAGTTACACACACACACACACACACAGGTTTGTTTTTATATCCTTGTGGGGACCTAACCCTAACCCTAACCCTAACCCTAACCCTACCTGTAGCCATACACCTAACTCTAAACAACTCTTTGGCCCCAACCCCAACCCTATCCCTACCCCTAAAACCCCAGAAAACCCCTAAACTTAAACTTAACCCTAACCCAAAATGTAACCTTTGACAGCTAACCTTAACCCAAGCTCTAAACCCTAACCATTGACCCTAAAATTAATCCTAACCTTATGGGACCCATCAAATTTCCCGAAAAGGGAGGATTTTTCTTGTTTCACTAATCATTGTGGGTAAATGTGGTCCTCACAAGCATAGTTCCACTATCTTACACACACACACACACACACACACACACACACACACACACACACACACACACACATGCGGTCTGTGTATACAGGCCCAGGACCCTTGGTCCTCCCCACATATGCTACTCTTCAGCCCTGTGGGGGGAGGGGGAGGTTTTAGGGTCGGCCCTGTGTGAGGGGGGGGGCAGGTTTTAGGGGTGGCCCTGTGGGGGGAGGGGGGGGGGTCAGGTTTTAGGGGCGGCCCTGTGTGAGGGGGGGGCAGGTTTTAGGGTCGGCCCTGTGTGAGGGGGGGCAGGTTTTAGGGTCCGTCCCGGGGGGAGGGGGTGGTCAGATTTGATGGCGTTTCTGGGAATCCCATCGCGGCCGCCTGCTAAAGCACACACTGTAAAGCCTCTCTCCCCTCCGCAACCTGCTTCCATCTGACCTCCTCCTTTACGGCCCTCTGTTCACGGCCATGTCTATACCGTGTGTGTGTGTGTGTGTGTGTGTGTGTGTGTGTGTGTGTGTGTGTGGGACAACTCCTGATATTACAGTTCCGCGCTTTCCAAAGTCGACCAGAGGCATCTGTCCAAAGCTCGTCAGGGGCCAGCGATCTGTTTATGGCCCTTCTCTCCTCACCAAACGGCCGTTTCAAAGGCAGAGGCTCTGTCAGCCATAAACCGGAGGGAGGATACGGCAGTCACGTTAGCGAGCGCGGAGAACGAGTCTGTCCAGGCTAGGGGGTGGGGCAGGGAGAGAGAGTGGATGTCTGGGAGATTTCTGCGAGTGCAGAGTGGCGAGGCCCGGACGCACAAGCCACTGTATCGCCTGTCGGCTATCGCCGCCATCCAGAGACCGGCGATAACGCCTCGGAAGTAAACTATTGAACCTAAACATCCAGGCGATAAACGCTGCGCCCGAAACCTCATGGCTGATAGCGTTCAGCATCCTGCCAGCCCTCCGATCTAACAGCGTTAGCGTTACGCAACTTGATAAGCCGGATGAATGGAGAGAGCAGGAAAACAAACGAACGCGGCAGGCATGCAGGCAGACGTGCTAGTGGCGTCCGACCCCCGCCGATACCCGCTAATCTGGCGCCGGCATCAGGGGCAGAGTCGTGCCCGTGCCTGCCTGTCGCGCACGCCGCCCGGGGAAACCGAACACGGCGGCGACGGCCGGATCGGGAGAACGGGAAACGTGTCGGAAGAGAAAAGGGAGTGATAAAGGGAGGGGAGGAGGATCATAGACCTTGAAGCCTTGTGAAAACAAGCCGTTTTTGGAATGCACTTAAGATACGATATTGTGCTCACGATCTGCAGGTATGCAGACGGTAGATGAGAGGGGATACAGACACAGGAGGAGGGAGAGAGACCAGACACAGGATGTGGGAGGGAGAGAGACCAGACACAGAGAGGACAAGGAGAGGAGGAGGGAGAGAGACCAGACACAGAGAGG
>NC_140242.1:1518254-1530754 GCF_949987555.1 Borostomias antarcticus | reverse complement strand
GTAACCATGCTAATGTAACAGTATTGCTATATATTGTAGAGTACATTGCTCTACAATTCAGAAGGAAAGCATACACACACTGAGCTTGAAAGCATCTTGTGACTTCAGCGGTGACACCCACTCGGTGCTCATCCAGGCACTTGTCATCTCCTGCCTGGACTACTGCAATTCTCTCCTTGCTGGGGCCCCGGTGTCAGCCATTAAACCTCTGGAACTTGTCCAGAAAGTTGCAGCTCGCCGGGTGTTCAACCACCCAAAGTTTTCCCACACAACTTCCTTTCTCCGTTCTCTACACTGGCTCCCTGTAGCAGCTCACATCCAGTTTAGAACTCTGGTACTAGCCTACAGGGCAATGAAAGGAACAGCCCCCTCCTACCTCCAGGCCATGGTCAAACCCTACACCGCCTCAGGACCACTACCCTAAGCTACCTCAAGTCGAATGGTTGCCCAGTCACTCCAAGGCCCCTGCGATCGATCGACACGGTCACGGCTCCCCACAGTGGTGGAATGAACTGCCCACTGACGTCAGGACAGCAGAGTCGATGCCCATCTTTCGCCGCAGGCTCAAAACTCACCTCTTCAAGAAGTACTATTAAGATCATCCCTCTTAAGCACATATTGTATTTTTAGTTTGCTATTCTTGCACTTTGCCTTCAGCACTAGATTATGCTCTTTAGAAAAGAGATGCACTTGTGAGTTCTGGCAAGTAGTACATTAGCTTTTCCTACTTTAAATGCAATTATTGTAAGTCGCTTTGGATGAAAGCATCAGCTAAATGACTGTAATGAAATGTCCTCTTTCCTACAAAGGATATTATCTGTACATAATAGGACCTGAAGAAAATACTTATCTGGTAGAACTACCCACAAGAATGTGCCTGACCTCCCAAAAAACGTAATAACAAATCACTTCTGGTTAATTCCCTTCAATGGGAAAGTTTTGTGGTGGTGATGCTAGTGTGGAGTTATCCCTGGGACTGTACATCATGATTAGCAGAGCTGACAACACATTTGTGTTCAGTCACAGAGTGTAAACTGAGAACTTGTTCAAACCAGATGTCAATATGAATGACCACTGATGTGTTCACAGAGGTCCCAACTGAAGGGTAGGTCATGAGCTGTAGAACATTCTGGATTGAAAACACTTTGATTACTGCAAGGCTGAGGATGGACAACCACTGAAGAGGACATCCTGTGCAAGTTAAGGCATTAAACTATGCCACAGTGTGTGTCTAATTTAACATTAGCTTCATGAGATTCGCACACAACTACTCATAGAGAGCATTCGGTTCAGTCCTTTGAAGTTCAGCCTGTTCTATTCCATATGTCTCCATCTTTCTATGACTCTTTGAAAAAAGATGTGACCTAATTGGAAAGACTTGATTAACGTCTGGCAGAAGGGAGCGTTGTGATTCAGGGTTTTTCTCTGTCGAAGGCTCCTCTGCATTCATCTAGTCCTGTTCCTCAGAATAACCGTCAGAAGCCTTAAATCTTAACTGAAAGATTCAGATTGCTGACAGTAGCCAAGATTTATCAAAAAAGCAATTTACAATTAATGGCATGAGTTATATTGCTACAGAAATGTTGGGTGTGTGTCCTAATATCTCCTATATACAGAAAACAATATGTATCTATATATAATACATTTAATTTCAGATTTTTCTCCCGTTTTCTCCCAATTTGTTTGCTTATTGACCCTACATACACTATATGGCCAAAAGTATTCACTCACCCATCCAACAGATGACAGAGCGGGGTCGGGGTCTGAGGCACATAGTGCGCAGAGGTCGCCAACTTTCTGCAGAGTCAATCGCTACAGACCTCCAAACTTCATGTGGCCTTCAGATTAGCTCAAGAACAGTGCGTAGAGAGTTTCATGGAATGGGTTTCCATGGCTGAGCAGCTGCATCTAAGCCATAGATTACCAAGTGCAATGCAAAGCGTCGGATGCAGTGGTGTAAAGCACGCCGCCACTGGACTTAATACTAGCACTAGTATAACGCTGTCAGTATAACTGGTCGTTGCATCAGTAGGCCTACAACAGACTTGTAAAAAGAAAGTTTAGCGCACACAACGGATGCCATATATGTAGTAAATCAGAACCATCAGAACCATTGGGACGGACATAGCCAGACTCAGCCATAGCCTCTCCAAACACAACGCAGGCCTGTACACATAAAACATAATAATCAACACACGAACGAGCAGAGGACAGACCGACAGACTTCAACCATAGTTATATTAATAAATAATATATTCTTACCTTAACAGTGACCAAACGTTCTCTCTTTCTTGCATTCGTCTGTGTGAAGTCCTTAAAGGACAATGCTTGTTTTTGACATATTTACGACATATTATAAGACGTTTGACTCACCGAGATTACTTTGGTGTAATTAGGAGGCCTGTAGAAGAAATGTAAAATCCAGTGCGAGCCAGTATATCCATGTAATGGCGGCGGACGGGGCACCGAGAATGCAGTTTCTAAAAATCTATTTTCTGCTGCGAAACGGTTGTTTTCATCAATCTGTCTTTATGAATCGCTAGTTGTGCTTACATAGAGCGTAGGCCTGTTGTGGTTGTTCACATGCCTCTGTAATATGATTTTAAGAAACGTCTTTCGAAACGAAATAGCTTCCCCACTTGCTCCAGCACGCATGCGCACAGCGCGCAATCGTTGCTCCAGCAACGTGTTTACGTTTTTGGGCTCCACTTTGGTATTTTCACTTCATTTTGCTGTCTCGCGTGTTGGATTCCCGGGCTAGTAATGTAAGTGATAAGTGAGTGACGTCGTGACTGATCTTGATATTGTTTGGTGCGTCAAAGTTGTTCGGCACCACGACTAGACAGTGATGAGGCCAGAGGACTGAGGTGACTGGACTCCATTATCCTGTCTTGTGTTCGCTCGGCTGTTTCTTGTTGTCGCAATTATTTGACGTCACACAAAACACGTGCTAGAGAGACTAGAGGGACTAAAGAAACAAGAGACCCTAGAGGGACTAGAGATACCATAGAGAGAGACTAGAGAGACGGAGGGACTAGAGATACCATAGAGAGAGACTAGAGAGACGGAGGGACTAGAGATACCATAGAGAGGGACTAGAGGGACTAGAGAGACTAGAGGGACTAGAGAGACTAGAGAGACTAGAGGGACTAGAGGGACTAGAGGGACTAGAGGGACTAGAGAGACTAGAGAGACGGAGGGACTAGAGATACCATAGAGAGAGACTAGAGGGACTAGAGAAACTAGAGGGACTAGAGGGACTAGAGGGACTAGAGAGACTAGAGGGACTAGAGATACCATAGAGAGAGACTAGAGAGACGGAGGGACTAGAGATACCATAGAGAGGGACTAGAGGGACTAGAGAAACTAGAGGGACTAGAGGGACTAGAGGGACTAGAGAGACTAGAGGGACTAGAGGGACAGAGGGACTAGAGAGACAAGAGGAACTAGAGAGACTAGAGAGACTAGAGGGACTAGAGGGACTAGAGGGACTAGAGAGACTAGAGGGACTAGGGAGAGGGACTAGAGGGACTAGAGAGACTAGAGAGACTAGAGGGACTAGAGGGACTAGAGGGACTAGAGAGACCAGAGGGACTAGGGAGAGGGACTAGAGGGACTAGAGGAAGGAAGATCAGGGGTGAGAGTCTGGGCCAGGGCAGGAGGCCAGTGTGGGGGAGCAGGGACTGAGTCTGGGGGCCGAGGCCCAGGCCGGGAGCAGGGGCTGAGTCTGGGGGCCGAGGCCCAGGCCGGGAGCAGGGACTGAGTCTGGGGGCAGAGGCCCAGGCCGGGAGCAGGGGCTGAGTCTGGGGGCAGAGGCCCAGGCCGGGAGCAGGGGCTGAGTCTGGGGGCCGAGGCCCAGGCCGGGAGCAGGGACTGAGTCTGGGGGCCGAGGCCCAGGCCGGGAGCAGGGACTGAGTCTGGGGGCAGAGGCCCAGGCCGGGAGCAGGGGCTGAGTCTGGGGGCAGCAGCCCAGGCCGGGAGCAGGGGGCAAGCAGGGCGGAGAGGGCCACCATAACAGTTATATAATACACACTGTTCATTCAGGTAACCATGCTAATGTAACAGTATTGCTATATATTGTACAGTACATTGCTCTACAATTCAGAAGGAAAGCATACACACACTGAGCTTGAAAGCATCTTGTGTCTTCTGTGTTGACACCCACTCGGTGTTCATCCAGGCACTTGTCATCTCCTGCCTGGACTACTGCAATTCTCTCCTTGCTGGGGCCCCGGTGTCAGCCAATAAACCTCTGGAACTTGTCCAGAAAGTTGCAGCTCGCCGGGTGTTCAACCACCCAAAGTTTTCCCACACAACTTCCCTTCTCCGTTCTCTACACTGGCTCCCTGTAGCGGCTCGCATCCAGTTTAGAACTCTGGTACTAGCCTATAGGGCAATGAAAGGAACAGCCCCCTCCTACCTCCAGGCCATGGTCAAACCCTACACCCCCTCCGGACCACTACCCTAAGCTACCTCAAGTCGAATGGTTGCCCCGTCACTCCAAGGCCCCTGCGATCGATCGACACGGTCACGACTCCCCACGGTGGTGGAATGAACTGCCCACTGACGTCAGGACAGCAGAGTCGCTGCCCATCTTTCGCCGCAGGCTTAAAACTCATCTCTTCAAGAAGTACTACCAGGATCATCGCTCTTAAGCACATATTGTATTTTTAGTTTGCTATTCTTGCACTTTGCCTTCAGCACTAGATTATGCTCTTTAGAAAGGAGATGCACTTGTGAGTTCTGGCAAGTAGTAGTACATTAGCTTTTCCTACTTTAAATGCAATTATTGTAAGTCGCTTTGGATGAAAGCATCAGCTAAATGACTGTAATGAAATGTCATCTTTCCTACAAAGGATATTATCTGTACATAATAGGACCTGAAGAAAATACTTATCTGGTAGAACTACCCACAAGAATGTGCTTGAACTCCCAAAAAACGTAATAAGAAATCACTTCTGGTTAAAGGAATATGCTCGTTTTTGACAACCTGGACCTTATTTACGACATATTATAAGAAGTTTGACTCACCCAGATCACTTTTTTGTTGTTCGGAGGCCTGTAGAAGAAATATAAAATCCAGCGCGAGCCAGTATATCCATGTAATGGCGGCGCACGGGGCATAGGGAATGCCGTTTCTCAAAATCCATTTTCGGCCGCTAAACGGTTGTTTTCATCAATCACATTGCATGAATCGACAGTTGATATTCCTCTACGCCAGCCATTGTTGTTTTGGTTCCAAATAAGGGGTCTTGATCCTCTGTAACATGATCTTTACAAGCCTCTCCCCCACTTGCTCCAGCACGCATGCGCACAGGCCAGCGCGCAGACTTGCTATTCCGATGTGTCGTTATTTCTCGAGACTTCCAGACGTGCATCGTCTGGCCTCAAGTCCCACTCAGAGCAACAAATGCATTCCTCCTCTGTTGGCATAGGGTGACAATGTAGGCAAAAACACCACCAGTTACCATCTCTTCGGGAGCGTGCAGCGGTTTGTTCTCGAGCCAGCTGTTCCTCTCTCTGTCTCCTCACCCTCCTTTCAAGGAGCTCTTCGTCCGTATACTCTGGCTCAAAACGATATGGACGTCCGTCATATTCTAATTCATTTTCTAGATCCTCTAAATCTGACAAATATTCAGCCATATTGCACACAATATTCTAGGCACCAACAATCCGATCGTAGCGCAGAGAATGTGAGCCGCGAGTGTAGCCTACAGACGGAGAATAGCAAGTCTGCGCGCTGGCCTGTGCGCATGCGTGCTGGAGCAAGTGGGGGAGAGGCTTGTAAAGATCATGTTACAGAGGATCAAGACCCCTTATTTGGAACCAAAACAACAATGGCTGGCGTAGAGGAATATCAACTGTCGATTCATGCAATGTGATTGATGAAAACAACCGTTTAGCGGCCGAAAATGGATTTTGAGAAACGGCATTCCCTATGCCCCGTGCGCCGCCATTACATGGATATACTGGCTCGCGCTGGATTTTATATTTCTTCTACAGGCCTCCGAACAACAAAAAAGTGATCTGGGTGAGTCAAACTTCTTATAATATGTCGTAAATAAGGTCCAGGTTGTCAAAAACGAGCATATTCCTTTAAGTGTTGTGGTGGTGATGCTAGCCATGGAGCTATCCCTGGGACTGTACATCATGATTAGCAGAGCTGACAACACATTCTTGTTCAGTCACAGAGTGTAAACTGAGAACTTGTTCAAACCAGATGTCAATATGAATGACCACTGATGTGTTCACAGAGGTCCCAACTGAAGGGTAGGTCATGAGCTGTAGAACATTCTGGATTGAAAACACTTTGATTACTGCAAGGCTGAGGATGGACAACCACTGAAGAGGATACCCAAGTTAAGGCATTAAACTATGCCACAGTGTGTGTCTAATTTAACAGTAGCTTCATGAGATTCGCACACAACTACTCATAGAGAGCATTCGGTTCAGTCCTTTGAAGTTCAGCCTGTTCTATTCCATATGTCTCCATCTTTCCATGACTCTCAGAAAAAAAAGATGTGACCTAATTGGAAAGACTTGATTAACGTCTGGCAGAAGGGAGCGTTGTGATTCAGGGTTTTTCTCTGTCGAAGGCTCCTCTGCATTCATCTAGTCCTGTTCCTCAGAAGAACCGTCAGAAGCCTTAAATCTTAACTGAAAGATTCAGATTGCTGACAGTAGCCAGCAAGATTTATCAAAAAAGCAATTTACAATTAATGGCATGAGTTATATTGCTACAAAAATGTTGGGTGTGTGTCCTAATATCTCCTATATACAGAAAACAATATATCTATATATAATACATTTAATTTCTGATTTTTCTCCCGTTTTCTCCCAATTTGTTTGCTTATTGACCCTACATACACTATATTGCCAAAAGTATTCACTCACCCATCCAACAGATTAGGATGAATTAGAGTGGAGACTGCAAGCCAGGCCTTCTCATACAACATCAGTGTCTGACCTCACAAATGCACTTCTGGAAGATGGGTTTTCCCACACAACTTCCGCCCATCCAAAGATGCCCATCCACATCCATTGTATGACCAAAACGGTGGTAGAGCAATTATCAACTTTCTCGAAAATGCTAGCTTTGTCAACGTTTTGATCTGAACCATTGTATATGATCATAAGTAACCTTAAAACAGGGCTAAACATGCATTTTCCCTTTACTACTCCTTTAAGAAGAGTTTGAACGCGGTAGCAACGTCTGTGACACTGGTCAGGATCGATGTATGTCTCAGGAGCAGCAGGTCGGTCAGATGATGGAACCTTTTTCAATACGTTTTATTTCTGACTTCAGAGCATTTCTAAAGGAACGTAGCTGTGCTGGAAAATCAGGCGAAAGATCAGTGGGGGGGCCTCTTCTGCAGCAGGGTCAGCCTGGCCTGCCTGCACCATGCAAGCTGCAGCCATGTCCTCCGGCTCAGTAACGCTAGCGCATGGATGCTGCTAGCAACACCAGGTGCTCCAACGACGGCTGACTCAGTGCTAGTGCTGCCTGCATCCTTCCTAGCGATAGTCGCTGCTGCATTAGTTTGATTTGTTAGAAAATATTATATCTTGGGTAGTTTTGCTATATTCTGTTATTTTCTGTTCGGTTCATGCCGTTTTTGGGCTCCACTTTGGTATTTTCGCTTCATTTTGCTGTCTTGCGTGTTGGATTCCCAGGCTAGTAATGTAAGTGATAAGTGAGTGACGTTGTGACTGACGTCGTGACTGACCTCGCGTTAGCGAATGGTATTGTAAAGTAGGGAACTTTACAGTTTGTGCTTACATGGGTTAAACGTAATTACATAGCTTGTATGTTAGCTGCCGTGAGAGCAGCATGAAACATTGCTGTACATACCCGCCTACTCCGACATTGATATTGTTTGGTAAATGGTAAATGGTAAATGGACTGCACTTATATAGCGCTTTTCCACCTTAGCAGCACTCAAAGCACTTTACAATGGCCTCTCATTCACCCATTCACACACACATTCACACACCAATGGCGGTAGCTGCCATGCAAGGTGCTAACCTGCTCATTGGGAGCAATTGGGGGTTAGGTGTCTTGCTCCAGGACACTTGGACATGTGTACAGTCGGAGCTGGGATTCGAACCACTGACCCTTCGATCATTGAACGACCCGCTCCAGGGCTTGGTGCGTCAAAGCTGTTCGGCACCACGACTAGACAGTGATGAGGCCAGAGGACTGAGGTGACTGGACTCCATTATCCTGTCTTGTGTTCGCTCGGCTGTTTCTTGTTGTCGCAATTATTTGACGTCACACAAAACACGTGCTAGATGTTTACCAACGCCTCCACTCTGACGTCGTTACCACAGAAACCACGTCAGATTGGTCGATAATGTGGCCCGGTCTGAACTGAGCCTAATCCGATTTGGACACTTGCTAAAAACAGTGTGGACAGTCAGACTTTGATTTGGAATCTTATCTTTGGATAAAAGCGTCAGCTAAATGACTGTAATGTAATGTAAATGTAATGGAACATAGGCTACACGGCAGGGGCTTTTTCATGTCAGACGAGTGTGACCCATGTGTGGTGATGTTCTGACCCATGTGTGGTGATGTTCTCTGCAGGAACATCCAAACTAGGAATATGTGGATGTTCATCTGAGCCTCGGAGGAGCAGGGAGCATGGTAACTACTTCCAGACTGGAGTGTTTGAACAGACCACGCACGTTTCCTCAAAGGACAGGTGGTTTCTGGGTAATTGGTGTCTCTTTCCCTGTAATTACTGAGGTGGCGCTCGACTGAGGATATTTCTTGTGCTAACACCTCTCATCTAGGCTCTGCTGCAGTTTCATTAAGAACAAGAGCCAGCATGGTCCTGCGCCAGGTCCCTGTCCTATAAGCTGAGGCATGCCTTCATTCAGGTCCTCTGTCATGGCCCTGGTATGGCTTTCACAAGAGAGAGAGAGAGAGAGAGAGACAGAGAGAGAGAGAGAGAGAGAAAGAAAGAGAGGGGGGGGGGCGGAGGGAGGGAGAAGTGGAGAGAAAGGATAATGAGACAGGAATAGAGAGAAGAGATACACAGAGAGCAGAAGACATACACAGAGAGCAGAAGAGATACACAGAGAGCAGAAGAGATACACAGAGAGCAGAAGAGATATACAGAGAGCAGAAGAGATATACAGAGAGCAGAAGAGATACACAGAGAGCAGAAGAGATACACAGAGAGCAGAAGAGATATACAGAGAGCAGAAGAGATATACAGAGAGCAGAAGAGATACACAGAGAGCAGAAGAGATATACAGAGAGCAGAAGAGATATACAGAGAGCAGAAGAGATAGACAGAGAGCAGAAGAGATAGACAGAGAGCAGAAGAGATACACAGAGAGCAGAAGAGATACACAGAGAGCAGAAGAGATATACAGAGAGCAGAAGAGATACACAGAGAGCAGAAGAGATACACAGAGAGCAGTAGAGATACACAGAGAGCAGAAGAGATACACAGAGAGCAGAAGAGATACACAGAGAGCAGAAGAGATACACAGAGAGCAGAAGAGATATACAGAGAGCAGAAGAGATACACAGAGAGCAGAAGAGATACACAGAGAGCAGAAGAGATACACAGAGAGCAGAAGAGATACACAGAGAGCAGTAGAGATATAAAGAGAGCAGAAGAGATACACAGAGAGCAGAAGAGATACACAGAGAGCAGAAGAGATATACAGAGAGCAGAAGAGATACACAGAGAGCAGAAGAGATATACAGAGAGCAGAAGAGATACACAGAGAGCAGAAGAGATACACAGAGAGCAGAAGAGATATACAGAGAGCAGTAGCAAAAGAGCAAAAGAGAGAAAGGTTCCATACATGACGGTACCACTGCGGATGGTCTAATCTAGAAGATGACCTCATTCTCAGGTTCACATGGAGACCAGTCCTCCTCAGGAGGTGGTCTCTAAACCCGGGGGACGTTTCCTGTGCTCTTACCCAGCAAACATGCAACGTCAGGGAGACGTTCAGATCATGTCTTAATAACGTCCGTCGGCCCTGAACCCCGTTTGTACGTCTGCTGGACCCCTCAATATTCAAACGTCTGGCTTGGACCCCTCTAAGACGTCTGTGGACGTGCAGAACGGGTTCAATATCTGAACGTAAAAAAAAAAACATTCATTCTGGCTCCTAATTGGATGTCTTTGGACGTCCGAAACAGACAAAAAAGACATCTAAAAGACGTCTTTTAGACGTGTCTTTGCTCAGTGGGTAGACTCTGCCTCGGAGAGACCAAATACATCTATCTCCAAACCTTCAGAGCACTCATTACCATAAAGAATAGATTTGCAAACGTACCAAATAGCATGTGAGAGGAACAAGCTGGTTTTAACTGAGGGCCTCTCTAGAGTCTCCTCCTGTAGTTGCGTAGCACGCAGGGTTCCTGCCAGGCGTTCTGATAAGACGGCCTACATGTTCTGCGTCATTCTACTGGTTTATTGGCTTATTAGCAGTGTTGTGTTCTCTCTCTGTGGATTTTATTGGCCATAAAAGAGCAAACTGTACTAAGAAAACACACGGTTATCCATCTGACAACTCTGTGGATCGGCCTCGCAATCGTCAACTGCAAAACATCCTTTGTAAGCTAATCATTAGTGATAGCCTCCTGATGTTTTATTCACCTTTATTTACAGACATGCCAAAGAGGAAGGAAGAGAAGAGATATAAGACAAGGGATGGACTGACTAGAGAGAGAGAGAGAGAGAGAGAGAGAGAGAGAGAGAGAGAGAGACTATTATGGGAGATACCGTAGCTTGTCTGAGACAAACAGAGACAGCTGAAGGGAAGGCGTGTTGCTGTCCATGGTGCTGGGGCACTCTGCTTTCAGCCCGGTGACTGCGCTGTGTGTGTGTGTGTGTGTGTGTGTGTGTGTGTGTGTGCATGTGTGTGTGTGTGTGTGTGTGTGTGTGTGTGTGTGTGTGCCTATACAGCATCTGCCCAGAGCAATGAAAAACCTGAGGTATCAGCAGTTTGTGAAACACGCACACGAGTGCACCGCCCACATCTACAACCGCGTCACTCACCTACGTACTGTACACTAAACCACACGCTCACACGTTAGTATGCAAATGATGCTCTCTCTCTCTTTCTCTCTCTCTCTCTCACACACACATACACGCACGTATACACATAGGTGCTACACACATCACCATAACGGTGTTTGTAGGGTAACTTAGCATCAGGGCAGACATGCGGCCCGTGGCCCTCCCCATCTGACCCGTTAATGAAACATATGTTTCTACATGCATGCATTAACTCCATCCATACAGACTGAGGAGCCTAAACCTATGAAAACATACAGGTCAGGGCGTCTCAAAAATATCCTAGTGTGTAATTTTGCTTCTATCAAACAGGTTCATATTTCTGCAGGTTGCTAAATCGGGCAGCAACATTAAAACAAGTCCGTCGACATGTAGGTAGAATACAATAGGCGACATAGAGAGAGATATCAGGGTCTCTCTCTCACCCTAGGTTAAACCTGACAGGGATGGTCTTGTGTATCCTGTTACCTCAGTTTTCCCTTTTCTTCGGCCGCGCTCCTACTGTGCAGATGTGTCGCTCCACTAACGTATAGCCGGGACCCTCACAGAGAACTGCCCCTCTCTGCCCCTCACTGCCCCTCTCTGCCCTCTCCCCTTTTAAACCAAGTTGCCCTGCATAATAACCACATAGTGGAATAGTCATGATAAACCCGCATCATCATTTACACGTCAGATAAGTAAATTAGCTTGTGTGTGTGTGTGTGTGTGTGTGTGTGTGTGTGTGTGTGTGTGTGTGTGTGTGATCGCTTCAGATGGAGGGCGTCTAGCTGATATGCTGAATGCTGAATCCTATCTTTTGGATGAAAGCATGGATGTGATACCGCAGGGTGAATTGGATGGAGAGATGGTCCGTTTAGCTTAATGTGGAATGCAGAGCCGTCTTTTATAACATATCCTGTTCGGGCATACAACACATGCTCCTGTAAGTGAGGCATGCAGTGTGGACAGTGTGTGGAAGTGTTCAGTAGCTTATTATTGGCACACTCACCTCAAACAAGGGTCCAATTTTATTTTTCTCCAAATACGACTGAATTCTTGATTGCTGTTGATACGCCATGAAGAACCTGGATGTCTTGCATTTAACGTTGCTGGGCTAAAATAAAACGTTGGGACACGACTATGCATTCACTCACACGAGACGATTCGGACACCTATGAACTGTAAAACTGTCGCAAAGTATACTGCTAAATATACCACCGCGCTGCATAGGGCGTCAGGCGCGGCGAGTTCGCTCCACCGCGTCGCACATAGTGGAAAGTGGGACTCTGCGCTTCTTGTCTTGGTCACTACGGACGGGACCGTCCCCACCGAGACGCTAATTAGGCGACGGCTTCCTTCTTGAAACCAGTAGCGAAGACTGCTATTTGATGGTGATTTGAAATCTTCCGCTCATTGGCTGAGTCAGTGTTATCAGAACAACGGACACTCCTCCCAATTATCCGTGTCCAAAGG
>NC_140242.1:1499637-1510554 GCF_949987555.1 Borostomias antarcticus | reverse complement strand
GGGGACCATGCTAGGTGTTGAGGAACCATGCTAGGTGTTGAGGAACCATGCTAGGTGTTGCAGACCATACTACAGCAGGTACAGCTGTCTTCTCTGTCCTTACCTTGTCTATGAGGGCTGCTTTGGGAGCAGAGCTTGGTGACAAGTTGGACTGGTCCATATAGAAAGCCCTGTGGGGGAGAACACCTACATGTCAAGGTCACACTCACAACAGTATGACCCTCTGCGTGGACCGGCATCGCAGAACCAGCATCGCTAGAACCGTGCGGTACTGATGCAGTGTGCTATGCTTGGTGTTCTTCACGAGAAGAAAGAACAGCTAGTTTTTAAGGTTAGTAGTGTTACTGATAAAGCAAGTCCATGAAGTAACACACTCCCCCACACAGCAGTGTGTCAGGCTGCTGCAGGATGCAGGTGCTGCTGGGAAAGTAGGGCAGCAGTGCATGCTGGGGCCTCTACACTGCGCTAATCCATCACGGGAGAGAGCCGGGGCACAGCCCAGCTCAGCACAAAGAGCAACCAAGCAGCCTTTCTCCGGGCCTCTCTCCAAAATGCCATTCTGTCATTCGTCCATTCACGGAGGGGGGAGTTGACGAGTTGACCGCGCTTCCGCACTGCGCCACCGGGGGCAGCAGCCGCCCGGTCTCTCTCGGTGGAGATGGAGAGAGGCGACGTGGTACACTAACTGCAGTGGGGGGGAGAGAGAGAGAGTGAGTCTTACTACTGCAAGCTCAGCAGTCCAGGGTCTCTCTTGAGGGCTGTGCCAAGGATACTCCATCCACACCAACGCAAACAGCACAGCCTGGAGCCACGGGTAAAAGATACACACACACACACCGATGATGTTGGCCTGCGTAGATACCATCTGTTTCTGCCAGCGGGCTCTAATAAGATATGGCCCTGTTCTCTGATTGGGACGGACAGGAGTTCATTCATCAGCATCCTGTCTGCCAGCTTGTGATTAAAGACAGGCTAGTGGGACATTTATTAGAAGTGTGATATTTCGGCCTGACATAATATTAATTAAATTCATTACTCAGTGCAGCATTTAAACATTTACGATACCATATATAATAATGACGTAAAATAATAGTCAGCTTGGCCAGAGTGAGGGTAGTGCAATAGTGGGCATGCGAGCGCACGCACGCAACGCACGCACGCACTCACACGCACGTACGCACACACGCACACACACACACACACACACACACACACACACATTTAATGGCTTCAACAGATGCATAAGCAGGCACAGGGTGGGACCTGTAAATGAGTGGCATCAATATACTGTTACCCATAATGCAACGTGCCTGAGGTGATGTGGTTCTATCTGGGCCTGGATTATGAATTGAATTGAACCCTTTATTGCCCCAGAGAGGAATTTGTTTAGCACACGTCAAGCATACAGAAAACATTAAAATGTACACCCGTCACCAACACCACAATGTCACCAACCACCATCATCGTCATCACCATCCTCACCAACATCATCGCATCAACATCATCATCACTGTTGCAGTGATGGCATCAACAGCTGTTCAATAATTGAATGCTTCTTGGCACAAAAGAAGCTGGCTGGTTTTGTCCTGGTATGCATGCCATGCCAAGCTTCCACGGTTCCCTCGAACCCACGACCCGCGAGACCGCACACTGACTGGTGATAGGCTGACAGGGTTTCACCTAGACTGGTGATAGGCTGACGGGTTTTCACCCAGACTGGTGATAGGCTGACGGGTTTTCATCCAGACTGGTGATAGGCTGACGGGGTTCCATCGCCCCGCCCAGTATCAGCCGGCGGCGCCTGCCTACTTCAGCAGGGAAACCTCTCGCCGCCATACAGGTCACAGGTCACCAACCCCGCATGGCGCCCGGCCCGTCTCTCCCACTGTCAACAGTTTCTAATTGATTTTCAACGATTCCATCCCCATCATCGCATCATCCTTAACCTCCCAGCCGGAGTACACACACGCACGCGCACACACACACACACACACACACACACACACACACGCACGCACGCACGCACGCACGCACACACACACACACACACGCACAGCTAAATGTCTGTGGGAGATTTAAGTAGGGGTTCAGGCGGAGTTAACGGCCCGTGTAATTGGTTCAAGACAGCCTTATCATTCACGAGATGCTCAGGATAGCGCAGGGATTACTCTGGGGTCCGGCGCGGACCCTCTCCACTTCGTTTCTTCCTATAAAGGGTTTTGCGAGCGCATTAAAGTGGTATGAGGTTCCAGAACGTAGCTCACTCGGTCATGCAGCCAGAGGGGGGGGTGTCTCCACTTCCTTTAAATATTTCATTTCTTCATTGAGGCTCACGCTGTTTGCACCTGGCAGCAATAATGTAATAGCGTGTGTTGTGTTTGTGTGTGTGTGTGTGTGTGTGTGTGTGTGTGTGTGTGTGTGTGTGCGTGTGCGAGTGCGTGTACAGTATATTTGTCTTACGTAAAGAGGTTCATGAGTCTTTGGAAATATAAAGCAGTCCTGTCAATGAAAGACAGAATCCAGCTCCTTTCAAACAATAGCACATTCCTTTTGAACTATCCAAAGAAGCTTGAATTCAGTGAAGCAATAAAACAATATATTTCTACACCAAAGAACTCGTTGAAAAGATATTAAAAATCCTCCCTGGCGCCCTCTAGACACAGGCTCTTATCTCGTATCTGATCCTAATCGATGCTCAAACCTGCTCACCCTTGTATCTCTCCTAGCCTGTTATCATCCCGGTCTACGGTGGTCTCTCTCTGGAGGAGTCACCTTCAGTGGCCGACTCCCCGACTCCAGCTCCGGTCTGCGTCGGAAACATCCACACATTTATCTTTTCTGGCAACCAATAAAAACCCCAGGAATGATCCCCGGCGTGTCCTTGGGGGTGCGTTTAGCCTGGCCAAGGCCATATCACCCTCTCATTATCTCTCCTGGGCCCTCGTCTAAAAATACACCAGACCACCGTCTGAGGGACGGCCCACGCCGGAGGTCCTGATGGCCAGATAATAAGAGTCGGCCGGGGCTGAGGTGCGTGTTGACTGTGGGTCACTATTATAGAGTGCGTCCTCTGGGCTGAGAGTGGTCAGTCAGAGGCTTGGACACCTCTTATTATATATCATTCAAAAAGACCTCACATGGGGCGCCCTGGGTAAGGCCCGCCCCATATGAAGGCTAGTCCTTTGCGCGGCGGACCCGGCTTCGATTCTCGGCTCGGGTCCTGTGCCGCATGTCCTCCCCTCTCTCTCTCTCCCACATTTCCTGTCTCTCTCAACTGTCCTGTCCCATTAAAGCTGAAAAGCCCTAAAAAAATATCTTAAAAAAAAAAAGACCTCACATACCGGAGATCACATGACGTGTGGTCGAGTAGCATATGCAGCCAACGCTGTGCTGCGTATATGGAAGTGTGCGGTAGTATAAGTACAGTAGGCTTCAGTACAGTACATGCCAGCTACGTCCAGCACACACGCTAGGAGCCACCAGGAGCCAGATCTCCTGCTTTCCTTTCCCACCCACAGTGACACGGTTTCCCCCGCGCTCCTTCCCTCCCCCTCTCACACGCCGCCTGGCCCCCCCGCCCCCCCCGGCGTTGAGAGCTGGGCCCCCCAGCGGTCCAGCTACGGGCTTAAAAAGAGTCCATCTCCAGCCCTCGGGACGTTATTAGAGAACTTGTCCTCCACAAACGTCCTCAGATCCTCCTGTGTCGCTTCCTGTGGAGAATCATTCCCAGGAAAGATATCGGTAGTTCGCCCTTGGACCATACCCCCAGATGTAAGAGAGAGAGAACATTAGCGGTGTGTGTGTGTGTGTGTGTGTGTGTGTGTGTGTGTGTGTGTGTGGGTGGGTTTCACCCATCTGGTTTGTAGATTTCCCCCCGTTTCTCAGTCAGGGTAGGGGTCTTGTGTTCCCAGGGGGGGTGGCGGGCCAGCACGTTGACTCTGTAAGCCTGTAATAACCTCTGTAATAACTAACGAGACCTTTTATTTCTCCCTCATCAATTTTTACAGTGAGCCTTAATGGAGGATTTGGCTGCCGGCCAGGGATGGCCGGTCCTCGGTCCTGCTGGTCGGCTGGCTCAGCTGACTGGGCCTGAGAGGAAACCTAATTCACTTGTGTTTCATCTTTCAGTAACAATAGGACACTTCGGGCTCTTTCCCAGAGCGAGGTCTTTGCCAGTGGGCAGGGGGCGGGGCGGGGGGCGGGGGGGGATACAGTAAGGCACAGATGTTCTCAACGTTCAGCCGAGTACCGTGGGAACGAGGACAGGAGCACGAAGCCCAAGACGCAAGCGCTGGGTCTGTACACAGCGAGGGGTTGAGAAGGCGCCCTGGGTGTGTAAACAGCGAGGGGTTGAGAAGGCGCCCTGGCTGGGTGTAAAAGCCCACTGACTGACTTGTGCTTTCCACGTTCAAGTACCGTACACACAGGCGCAGAGAAACGGACGGAATATCGGTCGGAATTTACGTCGGGACGTAATTGATGCCGCTCGCCATGTGATCCCCAGAGAGGCGCACGCTGGTCGGCGGGAATTACCGACACCGAGATGAGTAACGACTTTCACCGTTATTAAAACCCCCACAAGCCCCTGCGGTTAACGGGTCCTGGGCGCAGCCCTCATGCGCCGAGCGGCGGCTTATTTCTGCCGAGTCAGGAGGTGCGCGGCGTACGGTGGGTCATTTCCTAATCCGGCGCCACCTCCTTATTTACACTTCCTGCACGCCATTTATCACCAGTCACCTGACCGCCCTGTAGTTGAATATGGAACCACTCCCGGGCTGGAAAGTGAAGCCGTTTCCCGGTAAACACAGGAGCACCTCAGCCAACCACAGCCAACTACAGATTGATGTCTAAGCTAGACATATCACCCCGGTCACTTCACTAGTCAGCCAATGAACAGGGCCGTAACGGGCTATAACGTCTGAGTTATAGTGCAGTACATGCTGTCCATCCCTCTCAGTGGCCCAGGCTAGATGACCCCCCAGGCATGGTAGCTGTCATAAATGTCAGGCGGTACCAGGGGGCTAATGTCCTGTACTTGGATGCAGCAGGGGGGGCAGGCTGGTCGTATCCTAGTTCTGCTTGTATCTTCTCCTTGGGGAGTGATTGGATGAGATTGGATCCATGATTGGATGGAATAAATAGATGAGGATCTATTTGTTAAACTGCTAGACTGCAGATAGTAAATTGCCCGGTTAGAGAACCTTATGTGTAGCTGCGTGCCTGGGACTGAATAAGGAATTGATTAGTCCTGAGAAGATATTGTGAGGTACTTGTTACTTGCATATACATATACTTGTTACATATGGCAAAATAAACTTTAAATTCTATTCTTCTATTATATACTCAATCTGACTGCTATACTAAGCCTTACTGCTACATTATACTCAACCTTGCTGCTATATTCAGCATTACTGCTATACTCAGCATTACTGCTATACTCAGCATTACTGCTATACTCAGCAGCCACTATGTGGCACAGGCGGCCATTTTGGGCTGTGAGGGCCCCAGGTTGCCACAGTATTCTATCAAAATCCAATCATGTTTTCCATGTAAAACAAAGTGTGTGCTTACGCACAGTAATTGGACTGAACCAATTTGACATCCAACCTCAATCTTCAACTTTCAGCAACACACAGCTAAGATTCATTATTTGGCTGGTTAGCAACAGCGTTGCATGTCTTTGGCTGTTCACATTACATTAGTCATTTAGCTGAAACTTTTATCCAAAGTGACTTACATAATTGCATTTAACATAGGAACATATGCCTGCACCCGTTTTTGTATATATGTGTTCACCTAGACCCTCATATATTTACCATTTGTCTCCTTCCTCCTCTTACTCCACCCGGCCCCTCCCCTGGTTGTTCGTCTCCTTAGGGAGGGGCATGATGTGCAAACTTCCTGTACAGCACAATGTGGCCACACCTGGAATCACCTCAGATCTCGGTTAGACGAGGCTCGGTCGAAGCAGCTTTATCAGCCGACACCTTCAACCCAGCGCCGCCGCAAGCTCTCACAGACCAGGTATCACCCCGGAGCTCTCGTCACCTCCAGAGGTGTGTGGGAACACTCTCGCTCCGGAACAATCTGGAACAATCTGTCTCTGTGGGCCGCGGCGCCTCTCTGCCAGGTCTGGAGCGTGGAGCTCAGCGCTCGCTATGAAACACACATGGCCTGCCTGTCATCACCTCCCAGCTCCAGCACAGCCAAGACAATATCCATATCACCAGCAGGAACGCCGGCATCGGCACACACACAAACATACACGCACACACACACACAAACAAAACACGCACACACACACTCATGCACGCACACACAAACACGCACCCAGATGCACAATCGCGCGCATACACACTCACACACACACACACACACACAAACAAACACACACACACACAGATGCACATTCGCTCACTAGCACCCCCTCCCCCACACACACAAACATGCACTTACACGCACACACACGCACGCATATACACATTTGCATGCACACACACACACACACACACACACACACAAACATACACACACCAGCACAACAAAAGAGGCATGGTTGTTGAAAAGAGTTTTTCGTTCATGTCAAATGTCTGTTTGGAAAGACTCACTGTATTCATGATGGCCGTCAGCAGATGCTGGTGTGTCTCACTAGAGGCAGCATGGCTGATCTGATGGGGAAGCTGGCTAACTGAGTTACTGTCAGCAATATGCTGCCAATGCAAATTAGTTTATGGCAAAATTATGTTATGTTACAGTATGTTCAGGTCTTTGACTGGGAAGAGCTGAACATCCATTTTGCATGACCTGGATTTATTGCTGTGCAGATACAGCCTGTGTGTGTGTGTGTGTGTGTGTGTGTGTGTGTGTGTGTGTGTGTGTGTGTGTGTGTGTGTGTGTGTGTGTGTGTGTGTGTGTGTGTGTGTGCGCATGCGTGTGTGCTTGTGCGTACTCGCTGGCTCGGAGCAGTTCCCTTTGGGAACAGACAGCACAGATTGCCATGGCTGATCCTAGCTGTTGGTGAAGCTGGTGTGTGTGTGTGTGCGTGTGCGTGTGTGTGTGTGTGTGTGTGAGCGTGTTGTGCGTACCACAGCGCAACGTGAGTTACTGTAGCAGTTACCTCCTCGCTAGCTCAGAGTCGTTTATCAGCCACGGCACGCCGCCGCAGTCCGGCGCCGACATGAACCGCTACACAGCGGGTCAGAAACCCGCGAGGGGCGAGGGGGTCGATCTCCGCCCCCCGTCCAGGGGGCAGATATACTGGGTGGGGCGAGCTGACCTCCCTGCCGACCCCACAGTGACACTCAGAGAAATGGAACTAAATGAACCATGCAGGCTTCCATAGCAATATGGAGATTACAATTCCCGCGCCACTGGAAAGAAAGATGTACATGAAATCATGCGTTGACGTCAAAGGGATTCAGTGGTGCTTCAATGGTGTGTGTGTGTGTGTGTTTGTGTGTGTGCGTGTGTGTGTGTGTGTGTGTGTGTTTGTGTGTGTGTGAATCATAAGTTGGGATTCACCTCCAGCGACCCTCTGAACTGATCCTCGTACACGCTGCATCTTGATAAACCGATCGATAACCCACACACACACACAATCACATACACAAATACTACACATATTCATGCTCTCTCTCTCTCTCTCTCTCTCTCTCCTTCCCTCTCTCTCTCTCATGCACACTCATGTGAAATTGCTTAAGCCCAAGAACATCTCCTGAGTACGCCTATTATGGAGGGAATAAGGAACCAGTTTAATTGTTCCTTTGGCGTAATATACTACCACTCTCTCTTGCCCTCCTCTCTCTTCATTCTCTCTCCCTTCCTAGAACCCTCTACCCCCCCCTACTCTACATCTTCCTAGAACCCTCTATCCCCCCCTACTCTACATCTCCCTAGAACCCTCTACCCCCCCCCTACTCTACATCTCCCTAGAACCCTCTACCCCCCCTACTCTACATCTTCTCCTTTCTCTGTCCATTTGTCCTGCTTTCATCTGCCGTCTCTGGCTGCTGGCTCACAAAGGGAGAGCCTCATTTGCAGACAGGACATTCAGACTCACTCTCTCTCTCTCTCTCTCTCTCTCTGTTTCTCTCTCTCTCCCTCCCTCCCTCCCTCTCTCTCTCTCTCTCCCTCCCTCCCTCCCTCTCTCTCTCTCTCTCTCTCTCTCTCCCTCCGCCCCCCCCCCTCTCTCTCTCTCTCTCTCTCTCTCTCTCTCTCTCTCTCTCGTTCTTTCACGCAGACAAATGACAGACTCATCCTCCTTGCTCAGCCCATTAGGCATTACATTACACTGCACCTGGCAACCACAGTTCTTAAGGGTGGGCAATCGCAGAATGCATTTACATATATTTCAAAACCTCAAAAAGTACATTATACAACGGTTAGTTCTGGTTCTTGATTCTGATTGGCTGGAAGCAGTGTTAAAATACTTTGTAACACACACCTGGGACCGCATATCATTCCATTTTCAGTATTAATGCGCCTCCCATTTGATCCAATGCATTGTAGTTGTTGTTGTTGCTTGGTAACCCTTTTGTTAGGGGAACTATTTTGCTCGGCGGAATTGAGGGAATGATGCTTCGTTTTGAATAAATGTTAATATTTTACATTGCTGTGTGTCTATTTTACACTAATAGCTGTAGTAACCGTTGTATAAAAGCAAGAAACCACTCAAGGCCGTGTGTTATAGTGATTTTATAACAGCTAGGGGGGTTTTACTCCGCTTCGCGTCGTGCCTAACAACGCCCCCTAGCTGTTATAAAATCACTATAACACACGGCCTCGAGTGGTTTATTGCTTAAGTAAACAGCATCACGGTATGTCTTCTACATGTCAGGGCCATCCACGACTAAACACATTCGCGTGTGTGAGCTGACATGTGATGCCTGAGTGATCCCTGACGTGCTCTGGGTGCATGTGCTGTCCATCTACAGTCCAGTACAGCGTCTGCCATGGGCCATGTGTTTGTGATTTCCCCTGGGCGGTTTACGTTTGCGTGATCACTTCGATGACCTCACCCCTTCCTGTTTAGCGGACGACCTGGATGACTTCATCGCGAGGCGCCGTCGCCGCAGCGCCGAACGCGGACGATACGCGCGGCGGGGAGACGAGGGGGGGGTTCTGGGAAATCTCAAGAACGACGCCCGACTTTCCCCACTCCTAGAACGGGCGCCGGCGGCGCGTCTCTCCCCCGGCAGGCGTCGGACGGCGAGGAGCGTCCAGGGAGAACACGCCGCGTCGACGTGCCTCAACGCCCGCTGCTCACGGGCTACACCGGCAGACGCACGCGGTCAAAACAAACTGCAGGGTCATTTATTCCTCAGCCAGGGCTGTAATACCACATGGTTCATACTGGCCTGGCCTGGCTGAGGGGGAGGAATGGAGTGTCTGTCGCGCTTGTCTGCCAGGGCCTAGCTCCACACCAAGTATGGGTGAACCCGGCCCAGCCCAGCCAAGCCCAGCCCAGCCCAGCCCAGCCCAGCCCAGCCCAGTCCAGTCCAGTCCAGCCCAGTCCAGCCCAGCCCAGCCCAGCCCAGCCCAGCCCAGCCCAGTCCAGTCCAGTCCAGTCCAGTCCAGCCCAGCCCAGCCCAGCCCAGCCCAGCCCAGCCCAGCCCAGCCCAGCCCAGCCCAGGCCAGGCCCGGCTCCAATGACAACAATCTGCCTGAGGTTGGCTCAGCGCTGGAGAGAGAGACTAATGTATTTGTATGTTGTCCCTGAAATAAACTTCTAAATAAATTTACCATTTATATCACTGTGTTAAAGTTCAAAGACAGAGTGAGGATTAGAAGCTACTGTACAAGAGACAGAAGAGGACCACAGGGCCATAGGTCTGGCAAATAGACAGGCTTAGTTAGGAGGGAGGTTAGCTATGGTTCTCTCTCTCCTCCTCCCAACACACCTACCCGAGCTCTCTACCCACCGGCCAGACCGCCTCTCTCTCTCTCTCTCTCTCCCTCTCTCCCTCTCCTCCGTCCCTCCCTTCCTCCCTCCCTCTCTCTCCCCTTCTCCCAACACACCTACCCTAGCCCTCCACCCACCAGCCAGACCTCCACTCCCCTCTCTCTCTCTCCCTCCCCTCCCCCCAAGAAACCTACCCTAGCCCTCTACCTACCAGACAGACCTCCTATCTCTCTCTCTCTCTCTCTCTCTCTCCCCTTCTCCCAACAAACCTTCCCTAGCCCTCTACCTACCAGACAGACCCATTCTCTCTCTCTCTCTCTTCCAACAAACCTACCCTAGCCCTCTACCTACCAGACAGACCTCCTCTCTCTCTCTCCCTCTCTCTCTCTCTCTCCTTCTCCCAACAAACCTACCCTAGCCCTCCACCCACCAGCCAGCCCCCCCCCCCCTCTCTCTCTCTCTCTCTCTCTCTCTCTCTCACTCTCTCTCTCTCTCTCTCTGGTCTCACCCTCCTGGGCTGTCAGCACACATCTGTTCTCTCTTACTCCCGGAGTCTCCGCTGTCAATTCAATGAAAGGCCTGGCCTGCTCAGCACACGCGCCACACACACACAACACACACACACACACACACACACACACACACACACACACACACACACACACATACACTCACACTCACGCACACACACACACACACACAAACACACGCACAGACACACACACGCACAAACACACACACACACACACACTCACACAAACGCACGCACACACGCTTGCACACACACGCACACACACATGCTCAAACACACACATGCACAGACACACACACACACGCACAAACACACGCACACACACTCTCGTGCCAAGTTCTCCTCTTCGAATGACTCGGCTGATTCCTTCATGTAGCACAGTATGGATGTCCTGCGTCTTCCAACCAACCACATGAAAGTACATTAAAATGTAAATGTTGGGAGGGCAAGAGGGATTAGAATGTGATACTGTACCACCGGCATG
>NC_140242.1:1479637-1494637 GCF_949987555.1 Borostomias antarcticus | reverse complement strand
GATTATTACGACACTGCTTGCTGCTCCCTTGGGCATGATAATATCCTGTAGTGTATGATGAGACATTATTTTCAAATCCTGTAGTGTGCGCTTGTTTGAGATTCACAAGAACAACACACTATTAAGATTGATGATGCAACCCGGTTTCTAAACGGGTTGGGATTTTAAATATAGATATATATTATATATATATATATATCTAATATACCCCGTAGTGTGAGAGGTGCATACGAAGGCGCTAGATATGGGGCCATGTTGTGCGGGGCAGTCATGTTTGGCACATACTCGCCACTACAGGCTCCCCTTCGAACTGTCGGAAGTAGAAGGTGACCTTCTCCAGGTCGATCAGCGCAACCTGGGTATCCTCCAGCATGGCCTGCTCATCCGTCTGCAAAGAGAAGGACCACAGAGATGCTCTTAAGAGAGAGAGAGAGAGAGAGAGAGAGAGAGAGAGAGAGAGAGAGAGAGTGTGTGAGAGAGAGAGAGAGAGAGAGAGAGAGAGATAGAGAGAGAGAGAGAGTGTGTGTGTGTGTGTGAGAGAGAGAGAGAGAGAGAGAGAGAGAGAGAGAGATAGAGAGAGAGAGAGAGAGAGAGAGAGTGTGTGTGTGTGTGTGTGTGAGAGAGAGAGAGAGAGAGAGAGAGAGAGAGAGAGAGTGTGTGTGTGTGTGTGAGAGAGAGAGCGAGAGAGAGACAGAAGTGTGTGTAGTTTTTCAGATTTCAGTTCTTTATTCAGATTCAGATCTTTAAAGGGGCATACATTAGTTAGAATATTCACATTTTCGAATAGTTGTGCCGGACTCCAAATTCTTTTCGAATAGTCGTGCCATGAAATACATACTACAGGTATCAGATTCTTTATTTAAACCAGTATGAATATTACTCCTATACAAATTAGGATATCGAATAAAATTACGAATCATTATTTGATCTGGCTCCAAGACCCAGCACATCCAGGCTGATCATGCAGAGAGAGAGAGGCCTTTCAAAATACCGCTAGCCTAGAAAAGATACAAGCCCAAAAAAGTTATTTTGACCTTTATTTGTACTTTGTGTAAAGAATATTTTAACAAACAGTTTTGTGTGTAAAAAATAAACGTTACCTCTTAAATCATTGGGATATGTTGTATGCTAAGATTTTTTTCAACGTTTTTCTTTATAGAAATACAATGCTTTTCGAATAATCGGTCATAAGAACAGTAGAATATTCTAAAGTGATTTTGGTCAGTCATGCACATCCCTAATGCAAATGCACAGAGTACAATCCCAGTGGAATGTGACTGCCAGCTCTGTGTTTAAGAGTTACAGATGATTACAATACACAAGTAATAAGCTAAAGCTAAAGTACCGGTGTGGATGTGTACTGTACATGCTATGAATATGGATTTAAATAAATAAATGGATCTAAATGAATAAATAACCCTGTGGGGTCCTTGGGTGTGTACTGGATGTTCCTTCATCCATCAGAAGGAATCCCTGTGGGCAGAGCAAGGAGAGACTGTGCTCACATCCAGCAGGTACAGGTACGGTATACAGGTACACCTGTGTGTGAGCGTGGGTATACCAGTATACAGGTACACCTGTGTGTGAGCGTGGGTATACCAGTATACAGGTACACCTGTGTGTGAGCGTGGGTATACCAGTATACAGGTACACCTGTGTGTGAGCGTGGGTATACCAGTATACAGGTACACCTGTGTGTGAGCGTGGGTATACCAGTATACAGGTACACCTGTGTGTGAGCGTGGGTATGCCAAGTGCATGTAGATGTGTTTACGCCTGTTTGTTTGCGTGTGTGTGTGTGTGTGTGTGTGTGTGTGTGTGTCTTTGTAGGTGCCTGCTTCCTTTTCCCAACATCCGCCTTCACATCCTCACACACAAACACACACACATCTGCTCCGAGTCCCAGCGGAGAGCCGACGTTTCGGCTGACACCTCTGCAGTCTGCCGTCAAGCTCCCCCCCCCTCCCCGCCCCCTCCCTCCCCCAAGGCTGCTGCAGCAGATGAGGGTGAGGCGGCTTCTACACACACATTAGTGATGGTCCTGGCGTGAGCAGGGTCCCGAGAGCCAAGCGACACCTCCAGCCACACACACACACACACACACACTCGGTTGACACAGCTGGCTTTCATCCGGTGCCAGAAAGCACAATGAGATTGCAGCAGTAGAACCACCTGCAGGTATTTATGAGCTTAGCTTCAACTGGAGGAGCAGAGAGGTAGAGAGAGGTAGAGAGAGGTAGAGAGAGGGAGAGAGAGGGAGAGAGAGAAGAGAGAGGTAGAGAGAGGTAGAGAGAGGTAGAGAGAGAAGAGAGAGGTAGAGAGGTAGAGAGAGAAGAGAGAGGTAGAGAGAGAAGAGAGAGGTAGAGAGAGATAGAGAGAGGTAGAGAGAGAAGAGAGAGGTAGAGAGGTAGAGAGAGGTAGAGAGAGGTAGAGAGAGGGATAGAGAGAAGGGAGAGGTAGAGAGAGGTAGAGAGAGAAGAGAGAGGTAGAGAGAGGTAGAGAGAGAAGAGAGAGGTAGAGAGAGGGAGAGAGAGAAGGGAGAGGTAGAGAGAGGTAGAGAGAGGTAGAGAGAGAGAGAGGTAGAGAGAGGTAGAGAGAGAAGAGAGAGGTAGAGAGAGAGAGAGAGGTAGAGAGGTAGAGAGAGGTAGAGAGAGGTAGAGAGAGGTAGAGAGAGGTAGAGAGAGGTAGAGAGAGGTAGAGAGAGAAGAGAATCCTGTACTGAGGGGGTAAGAGAGGTAGAGAGAGGTAGAGAGAGGTAGAGAGAGGTAGAGAGAGGTAGAGAGAGAAGAGAATCCTGTACTGAGGGGGTAAGAGGAGCTCTGGGTGCTGTAGTCTCTGCTCACACTAAATTAATTGCATTTCTGTTATTTCAACATTTCATTATACAGTACATAACACTATGAAGGTAAGACACGAAGAAAATAATTGCTTTTTTAATTACATTAACTGAGCCCTCTAACTGTCACCCTCTTCTCTCTCTCTCTCTCTCTCCCTCCCTCTCTCTCTCTCTCTTTTCCAAGTTAAGCGAACTTCCCAAGTTTTCCAACTTTAAAGAAAGAAAAATGCCTCTTGCACAGCAACAAACTTTTAGTGCATAATGTGATTCAGTCCAATGACAGAGAGGCTCACACAGAGCCAGGCGTTCATTAGCTGTCAACAGACAAACGTTGGGCCGGCTGACTGGTCAAGATAAGACTCTTCAGGGACTCACCAGGTTGGGCGAGAGGAGGGACTGGAAGTGGAGCAGCAGCCCGGCCGAGGCGATCTGATCCAGCCACCGCCGACTGGCCTCCGGGGGGTCCTGGGGGTCCGAGCTGTCCAGCTCCGCCTCCTGGCCCGCACTGTGGGTCTGGGGAGGTGGGGGGGGTGGGGGGTGACATGAGGTACAGGTGGAGGCAAAGGTCAGCATCCTACTGGGCGTGTGGTATTTCAGGTAGGTTTCTGAGGATGAGGTGTGTTCTAGATGAGGAATGTTCTAGATCGGGTCTAACTGAGATGAGGTGTGTTCTAGATGAGGTATGTTCTAGATCGGGTCTAACTGAGATGAGGAATGTTCTAGAGCTGGACTAACTGAGATGAGGAATGTTCTAGAGCTGGACTAACTGAGATGAGGAATGTTCTAGAGCTGGACTAACTGAGATGAGGAAGGTTCTAGAGCTGGACTAACAGATGAGGAATGTTCTAGAGCTGGACTAACTGAGATGAGGAAGGTTCTAGAGCTGGACTAACTGAGATGAGGAATGTTCTAGAGCTGGACTAACTGAGATGAGGAATGTTCTAGAGCTGGGTCACCTGGTTGAGCACTGCCAGGAGGTGCTGGGAGAAGGCACACACAGCCGCCACCAGAGACTGACAGAACACCATGTCCCTACGCAGCTGGATCTCACAGTCTGGAGGAGGAGAGGAGACTGGGTCAGCGGTACTGGGTGATGACGAGGGGTGGAGGAGGAGGAGGAGGAGAGGAGGAGGAGGAGAGGAGAGCAGACTGGGTCAGCTGACTGGGTGATGACGAGGGGTGGAGGAGGAGGAGGAGGAGGAGGAGGAGAGGAGGAGGAGAGAGCAGACTGGGTCAGCGGTACTGGGTGATGACGAGGGGTGGAGGAGGAGGAGGAGGAGAGGAGAGCAGACTGGGTCAGCGGTACTGGGTAATGACGAGGGGTGGAGGAGAGGAGAGGAGAGCAGACTGGGTCAGCTGACTGGGTGATGATGAGGGGTGGAGGAGGAGGAGGAGGAGGAGGAGGAGGAGGAGAGCAGACTGGGTCAGCGGTACTGGGTGATGACGAGGGGTGGAGGAGGAGGAGAGGAGGAGGAGAGGAGAGCAGACTGGGTCAGCGGTACTGGGTGATGACGAGGGGTGGAGGAGGAGGAGGAGGAGAGGAGAGCAGACTGGGTCAGCGGTACTGGGTGATGACGAGGGGTGGAGGAGGAGGAGGAGAGGAGGAGGAGGAGAGGGCAGACTGGGTCAGCGGTACTGGGTGATGACGAGGGGTGGAGGAGGAGGAGGAGGAGGGGAGGAGGAGGAGAGAGCAGACTGGGTCAGCGGTACTGGGTGATGACGAGGGGTGGAGGAGGAGGAGGAGGAGGAGGAGAGAGCAGACTGGGTCAGCGGTACTGGGTGATGACGAGGGGTGGAGGAGGAGGAGGAGGAGAGGAGGAGGAGAGGAGAGCAGACTGGGTCAGCGGTACTGGGTGATGACGAGGGGTGGAGGAGGAGGAGGAGGAGAGAAGGAGGAGAGGAGAGCAGACTGGGTCAGCGGTACTGGGTGATGACGAGGGGTGGAGGAGGAGGAGGAGGGGAGGAGGAGGAGAAGAAGAGGGAACAGAAGACAAAATGTGAGAGAGAATGAGGAGAGAGTTGAATAAGTAAAGATAAGTAACGTGGTGAGAGTAGAAGATAGACAGCAGAAAGGAGGGAGCTGGAATATTAACATCAGTAATCATCAAACTTACAGTACTTCTTAGGTCAGCCAAGTCATGACGGCAACTTTTCAGAATAGTTAATTATTAAAATGGAGGCAAAATCGTCTTGGTCAATGTTAAAGTCCACTGAGTTTTAAATATTAAATCAGAAATATGTGGAATAAAATGACAGATTTGCCTGAGTGGAAAATAATTGGCTGCCTTAATGTTCCTGGAAAAACAGCTATTGAGACGAAGTCAAGCAATCCACTCATTCTGGAATGAGTTCACAAACCCCTCAGGAATTCTTCATGATACATAATGAAGGACATAATCTTTCAAAGCTCCACATTAATCGCCATTTGCCCCATAACCTTGAGGAAAATGAAGATTCTCTGTGTTTTTATTACACTGTTCTTTTCCTAGGGGTGTTCTGGAGGGCGGGCCGGGTGAGGGCCGTCTTGTAGACCTCACCCTCTGGATTCAGGATGACTTTGCTCGCATCGTTATCGTCTCCTTTCCAGGGTGAAACCAAAATGTCAAATCCTTCATTTTCATTGACCTGGAATGGCATCTGTTTCATCAGCTGGACTGAGGGCAGCGTGTGTGTGTGTGTGTGTGTGTGTGTGTGTGTGTGTGTGTGTGCGTGTGTGTGTGTGTGTGTGTGTGTGAGTGCGTGTGTGAATGTTCACCTATCTGTCCACCATCTGAGTTTTCTGTCAGTCCATCTGTCAGTCAGGGTTAGGGTTAGGGTTTGTTCGTCAGTCTGTCAGTCCGTCCGTTCGTCCGTCTCAGTCTCTGCATACTGTACAGTCCATGTTGACAGAGAGACAGGGACAGAGAGAGGCGAGGGGAGACCAACCTGTGTACTGAAGCAAGACCATGAGCAGGCGCGTCTTCACCTCTGGAACAGTGATGAGAAAACAAAATAATCACACGTCAACTTCCGTCAACTCCCAACGCACACAGAGGTTCTGTTCACATGTCATCGCGGTTCGGACCCGTTCAATCAGATAGCGATGCTTCGACCGGCTCCCTCCCATCTCCCCCATCTGTTTATCTTCACATGGACAGACTAAACACCAGAACTCCACCACAGAGAAGGATAATAACATAAATCTCCATGTTTATAGTCACACTAGAACCACAGTAGGATCTGCAGACCAGTAAAAAGGCTTGGCAGCATCCAGGCCGGATGAAAAAGTCATCTACAGGCGCGGTCCAGAGGCCTTGTCAACAAGCCAGGCGCTACCCCAATATCCCCCCCTGCTTATTTATACTTTTACCCTCACCGTGACTCCTTCACCTTTACTGGGGGGCGGGGCAACAATTGAGGTGTGTGTTTGTGTGTGTTTAGTATGTGTGTGTGTGTGTTTGTGTGTTCACACTAAGAGCCAAACAAAATGCTTAGCCAGAGGGAATGTGCTTCAGCTCCAGCTACTGTTATGATCTGTCCATTTATGCGTATCTGTGTGGAGTTGCGTCGGGCTTCAGGGAGAGCGGTGTGGTTTGTGACTAGAGGTTTGTCATTACACTGAGTTATGTGAGTAGCAAAGTAAGGACCAAGAGTTTCTGTCCACTTCGCGTTTCCCCTAGTGTGGTGTTCTGGGCTGTTAACACTACAAGTGTGTGCGTGTGCGTGCGTGTGTGTGTGTGAGTGCGTGGTTACAGGGCGCGACTAACCTTCAACAAACTTGGCGACGGTGTGTGTGAGGACCTGCACGCTGCCCGGAAGGTTCCAGGGGTCGTGTTTGACGTGCAGGCGTAGCTTCTTGCCGCAGGTCACCTGGGGGTCAATCTCCTGCTGGAACTCTGCCAACACAGCGGCCCGGGGGGGTGAGAGACGCACTCCGCAAGAAACACCGCCCTGCTCGGCCAATCGCAGCCTAGCACCAAACCCCTCCCCCCACCCGCTGAATAATTCATGAGATCGGAAAGAGAGAGAGATAAGGGAGTTGAGGTTTCCACCGTCAGACAGACCTCATTATTTCTCTCTCTCTCTTTTTCTGTCCATCTTTCTCTCTCCCTCCCTCCCTCTTTCTCCCTCCCTAACGAAGGCCAGCGTGGTTCATACCAATGCAGAGCACCAAACAAAGGGCTACTCTTAATGAGACCTTCGTTATCATCCAGCCCATTACATCTGCGCACACGCTGTCACAGCCTGAGGGCTGAAGGATCAAACACGCCTTCCCGATCGGCCGATCGACCGACGACGTCAACAGAGCCACCGCCGAGCGAGTTGGCCCTGACGCTTCAGTCCCCCCTGAGCTGGTGGAAGAGGACGGGGACAGTGTGTCCCAGGACGGGGACAGTGTGTCCCAGGACGGGGACAGTGTGTGCCAGCTTGACACGGCCTGGACCAGTCTGCCGAAGGAGGGGGTCAGTTGTAACAACTTCTCTTTTTATGGGGAGAGTACCAGTGGCTATGTATACCGTGTGAAAAAGTATTATGGGGCTGTTTGAGGGGTTGTTGTCGATTTTATGTACATTTTAAGAGCAGTTTTGCATTTAATCTTTGTGACTCACCATGAACTTTGTAACTCATGAACTTATTTATTTATTTATAACATTTTGATCTTAAAAAAAAAAAGTGATTCCTGCTTTCTTTAGAAGCAGGAAGGTTATTAGAGGTGTTACAGCCATTTTCGTTGAATATTTATGGTTTATGTTTTGAGGTATGGCCTTGGATGAGTGATGGTTTTGTGTTATTGTTGTTTGTTTTGTTTCATGTGCCTAATGGCCTTTTGAGTTGGATTCCTGAGGACAGGATAGAGAGGTCAAGGGGTGTGGCTATATAGGACAAGGGGAAGTGGAATTGGGAGGCCAAGGTGAAAGAGAGGAGTGTGGTTCAACACCGTAATTTGACCATACTCTCCGTATCTGAACATTGGGTTTTGTAAGTTTATTTTTTGGATGAATATGGAATACTATGGACTATTGGAACAACAAATACATTTTCTTTGCAATGACTACAGAGCGAGAGAGGTGCGTCATTTAAGCCAAGCTTCAAACATTTCGCCCAGGCATGGAACAATGGACTATGGATAATCGGCACAAACAAGAGGGTAAGGCAGTGCTTCAGTCTTCTGGGTAATAGGGTGAGGAGGAGGACTGGGAGTGTAGATGTTAAAGACCAGAAGGAGTCTGACTATGAATTATTCTCTTAAGAAGCACTAGAAGTGGTACAGTACGGAAGAGGCGCTTACAGGAGTGAGCAGCACTGGCCCAGCCTGGGGATTACACATACTGTGCTCAATTGGATGATTTAGACTCTAATTAAAGCTATAAATAAAGTGTTGATTTGTCCTACTTTGAGATATAATTAACATAACAAATATAACTACAGATCTTGGAGTAGCTCGGCGTCTCCAGCCTGATCAAGTGAGCTCATTCTACAGGAAATCACTCCGCAAATCAGTCTGGTCCTCCACCCCTTCAAACCGAGTCCCACTTTACCCAATATCGGTCAAGCCAATCACAACCGTTTAGCTAATATGGGGCAGGTTGACCATACAACGACCAACCCACATTTCGTTGCTGGTGGCAGGTCTATCCGATCGCCTCCAGAGGCATTTTGGTGTGACCATAGCTAACGACCCTGTTGGAAATCGAAAGTAAACACAGGGTTTCCAAACCCTTCGCCTTTTTTACAAATTGGGTCTGGCGAAGCGAAGCTAGCCCTGGAGAGTCTAGGACTCAGATAACAGTGAGGCAGAGAGGGAGTATGGGGCCTGAGGCGCCGTGCAAAATCCATACAAAATCCATTTGTACTGCATTTGATTTAAATATGAATCCTCTCTAGCAGTGCAGACAGCCCCCTAGAGTGGGGATGCAAGTCCAAACCTACTGTAGTCCAGGCCCCTAGCCAGGGGGGGGGTCGGGTGGATCGAACCAACCCGCCCCTCATGACCAAAGGGCCAGAATTTAAGACCAAAGGTCCAGAATTTAAGACAACAGGTCCGCCCCACCCGTCAACAAATTGAAACGATACGGTCCACTCTTGGAAAAAAAACGCCCCCCCCCCTCCACAAGGCTGGCCACGGGCCTGTAGTCTACAGCAGAATTCCTGGTAATAAATCCGTTTTCAGCAGATATAAAGTCTCCTACTCTATAGGGTTTGGGTTCCTTATAAAAGTATGTGAATAGTGTTATAGAGTTCTTCCCACTGGTGGAGGAGCCAGTTCCCAAGGTGGTATAGAGGTGCACACACACTAAGTGCTACCCGGCTATTCAATAACGCTAGGATAAATCATAAATGGAGAAGCTAATGTACCATCTGTACCGGGCAGATAGAGTGTACTGGGTGACTGATTCAGTTAAGGCGAGCCTCTCCCCTCAATCTTTCGTTACAGCTGGGTTCTGTAGTTCCTGAGTCAGGACACAGATGATATTGTGTTTTAAAGAAGCTAATAAGGTGCAGATAAGGTGACATCCTGGTACCTGTTGCACACACACAGAATCACAAACAGAGACATTGCATGCACTCGCTCGCTCGCTCACTCTCACACACACACACACACACACACACACACACACACACAGAATCACAAACAGAGACACTGCATGCACTCTCGCTCGCTCGCTCGCTCGCTCACTCACACACACACACACACACACACACACACACACACACACACACACACACAAGCACACACACAGAATCACAAACAGACACTGCATGCACTCTCGCTCGCTCACTCTCACACGCGCACACACACACACACACACACACACACACACAAGCACACACACAGAATCACAAACAGAGACATTGCATGCACTCTCGCTTGCTCGCTCGCTCACTCTCACACACACACACACACACACACACACACACACACACACACACAGGCAGACATCCAGAGTTACTCTGTTAGTGATCTCACACAGTAAGTGTGTAAACAACACGCAGGGCTTTGAAAAGCCGCTTACTTTGGAGGAAGAGGGGCCGTTTGAATCTGAGATGACAGGGTGGCTGTTTAACAGAGGCTTGAGGGGGATTTGGTCTCCCTGGTGTGTGTGTGTGTGTGTGTGTGTGTGTGTGTGTGTGTGTGTGTGTGTGTGTGTGTGTGTGTTTCTCCAGGGTGGAGTAATCAGATGGAGGAATGCTCTACTTGTTCGATAACCCCTCTGCGACAACAACGCACTTTACCGAGCGTTTGGTTACACCCACATACTTTCTCACACAAACACACACACACACACACACACACACACACACACACACACATACACACACACACACACTCCAGCCCGGTGCGCATATGCTCACACAGGGATGAGCGCTGAGCGGAGAGCTGGGTCAGGTGCGCGGTCGTCTGAACACGCAGGATAAATCCTTCTAATCTGTCCCCCCAGCTCTGAACAGAAGTCCCTCGTCCAATCAAGTAACGCTCCACTTCTCAGCCGCGTCTGGCGGAAGGACAACGCTAGCAGAGACCGCCGAGGACGGGGCTGCGCTCAGCGCGTCCGCTCCCTGTTCACCGGTCAGCCCGCAGGCTCGGACCCCCCTTCTCAAACCCTACCCCCACCGCCCCCCCCACCCTAATCTTGACCCTCGCACAGAAACAAGGCGGGTATATCTGCTGGCGAATGAAGCGCTGCTCGCCAATCTCCAGAATGTGCCGAGTCAACATGGTGATTGGCGCAGAGGGCGGCGTCGGGACAAAGTCAGCCTATTTTTAAAAGGCGAACCGATAGGAGTGAATAACGCAAGTGGGCGCATCCGTTTCCAGCGACATTTCCTGAGCAGATTCTAAACCTTTATCAGAGCCCAGTTCGTCAGGCCTGGACTGTCCCCCGGGCGTCGTCCTAAGTTCTGGACAGTCCCCCGGGTGTCCTCCTAAATTCTGGACAGTCCCCCGGGAGTCGTCCTAAGTTCTGGACAGTCCCCCGGGGCGTCGTCCTAAGATGGAGACACGAAACAAAACGATAGCAGAAACGCTGTTCGAAGACAGACAGGCCAAGGCCGGGTGGGTGACGAGGCCTCCTCTTTCAGACCGCAGTACGCTGCGTGTTGTTCCGGAAGGGGGGAGGATCTGATAAAGGAGTCCTTGCAGAGTCACCTTCCCTGGGGGGGGGGGGGGGGGGTGATAAGCAGCAGACCAGACTTTAGAGTGGGGCCGAGAGCGCAGCCAGGTGGCACTCCTCCAGGTCTGGGGGTGACTGAGACACAGAGACAAGGACGCGCTAGCGGAAGCAGACATGGAGGAGGGGGAGGGAGGGAAGGGATCGCAGGGGTTAGGAGGGGAGGTGGGAGGAGGTATGGTGGGACGGAGGAGCAGAGATGAGGGGAGGGATGGAGGGATGGAGGGAGAGGAGGTGGGAGGAGGAATGGTGGGACGGAGGAGCAGATGAGCGGAGGGATGGAGGGATGGAGGGAGAGGAGGTGGGAGGAGGAATGGTGGGACGGAGGAGCAGAGATGAGCGGAGGGATGGAGGGATGGAGGGAGAGGAGGTGGGAGGAGGTAGGGTGGGACGGAGGAGCAGAGATGAGGGGAGGGATGGAGGGAGAGGGGAGGTGGGAGGAGGTATGGTGGGACAGAGGAGCAGAGATGAGGGGAGGGATGGAGGGAGGGGAGGTGGGAGGAGGAATGGTGGGACGGAGGAGCAGAGATGAGGGGAGGGGTGGAGGGAGGGGAGGTGGGAGGAGGTAGGGTGGGACGGAAGGAGCAGAGATGAGGGGAGGGGTGGAGGGAGGGGAGGGATGGAGGGAGAGGGCCGCAGGGGAGGTGGGAGGAGAGACGGGGAGAGGTTTGGAGGGAGAGAGGAGTGGAGGAACGTGTAGCTCTGAGCCTGTGCAGCTGGAGTCAACCAACCCCCCTGACATACACACATCGTATATATCTATGCGCACACACACACACACACACACACACACACACACGAGCGTGCAACACGACAGGAAGTTTCGGCCCTTGCGAGGGTGACTGCGGTGTATTCTGTGTTTTCTCTCTCTGTGTGTGGGGGTAGTATACTGCTGGTTCTGGAGTCTCTCCAGCGTTATCGGACCTCTCCCGGTCCCACTGACCCCTCCCCTACCGTCCACTTCACCCCCGCAAAAACAGCCCCTACAGGAAGGGAGGAGAGAAATCTGCATAATACCACGGCAACGAGAGGGGCCGCTGACAGCTGCAGCCAGAGTGAGGGATGGAGGGAAGGTAAGAGAGGATTTTCCTACTGAAAGATAAACATTCGCAGGATGTGGGGTGGGTTTTTTCTTATGGGTATCCAAACTCCGAGCTCGACCCTTCGCCGGGAACACCTGCCCTGACCGAGCTGGGGAGCCTGAGCTGGGGAGCCTGACCACGGGACTGAGAGATCTGGACGCAGCGTGAGGGCGAAAGAGACTAGGGCGAGAGGGACTAGGGCTAGAGGGACTAGGGTGAGAGGGCGAGAGGGACTAGGACGAGAGGGCGAGAGGGACTAGGGTGAGAGAGACTAGGACGAGTGGGCGAGAGGGACTAGGACGAGAGGGCGAGAGGGACTAGGGTGAGAGAGACTAGGCCGAGAGGGACTAGGGCGAGAGGGACTAGGGTGAGAGAGACTAGGGTGAGAGGGTGAGAGGGACTAGGGTGAGAGAGACTAGGGCGAGAGGGACTAGGGCGAGAGGGACTAGGGTGAGAGGGACTAGGGTGAGAGGGACTAGGGTGAGAGGGACTAGGGTGAGAGGGACTAGGGTGAGAGAGACTAGGGCGAGAGAGACTAGGGTGAGAGGGACTAGGGTGAGAGGGACTAGGGTGAGAGGGACTAGAGTGAGAGGGACTAGGGTGAGAGGGACCAGGGTGAGAGAGACTAGGGTGAGAGGGACCAGGGCGAGAGGGCGAGAGGGACTAGGGCGAGAGGGACTAGGGTGAGAGAGACTAGGGTGAGAGGGACTAGGGTGAGAGAGACTAGGCCGAGAGGGACTAGGGCGAGAGGGACTAGGGTGAGAGAGACTAGGGTGAGAGGGTGAGAGGGACTAGGGTGAGAGAGACTAGGGCGAGAGGGTGAGAGGGACTAGGGCGAGAGGGACTAGGGTGAGAGGGACTAGGGTGAGAGGGACTAGGGCGAGAGGGACTAGAGCGAGAGGGACTAGGGTGAGAGGGACTAGGGTGAGAGAGACTAGGGTGAGAGGGTGAGAGGGACTAGGGTGAGAGGGACTAGGGTGGAGGGACTAGGGTGAGAGGGACTAGGGCGAGAGGGACTAGAGCGAGAGGGACTAGGGTGAGAGGGACTAGGGTGAGAGGGACTAGGGTGAGAGGGACTAGAGTGAGAGGGACTAGGGTGAGAGAGACTAGGGTGAGAGGGACCAGGGTGAGAGAGACTAGGGTGAGAGGGACCAGGGCGAGAGGGCGAGAGGGACTAGGGTGAGAGGGACTAGGGTGAGAGAGACTAGGGCGAGAGGGACTAGAGTGAGAGGGACTAGGGAGAGAGGGACTAGGGTGAGAGGGACTAGAGTGAGAGGGACTAGGGAGAGAGGGACTAGGGTGAGAGGGACTAGGGCGAGAGAGACTAGGGAGAGAGGGACTAGGGTGAGAGGGAGAGAGGGACTAGGGTGAGAGAGACTAGGGCGAGAGGGACTAGGGTGAGAGGGACTAGGGTGAGAGAGACTAGGGTGAGAGGGAGAGAGGGACTAGGGTGAGAGGGACTAGGGTGAGAGGGACTAGGGAGAGAGGGACTAGGGTGAGAGGGACTAGGGCGAGAGAGACTAGGGAGAGAGGGACTAGGGTGAGAGGGACCAGGGCGAGAGGGAGAGAGGGACTAGGGTGAGAGAGACTAGGGAGAGAGGGACTAGGGCGAGAGGGACTAGGGCGAGAGGGACTAGGGCGAGAGGGACTAGAGCGAGAGGGACTAGGGGGAGAGGGACTAGGGTGAGAGGGACTAGGGTGAGAGGGACTAGGGTGAGAGGCGGTCTCTCTTTACCTTGTAGTCCTCGTCCGGGCGAGAAGCACTTGGTCTGCTCGAAGGCCCTGGCCACCACAGCTCCTCTCAGCGTGCTGGTGATGGAGTCCACCTGGGGAGGGGGGCAGAAGGGGAGGAGGGGGTTAGAAGGGGGGGAGGGGGGGAGGGGGGAAGGCCGGGTAGAAGGGGGGGAAGAAGGGGAGGAGGGGAGGAGGGGGTCAGGCTACGGGACCAAACCAAACAACTGAGAAGGCCTCACGATGGCAACGCAGTGATGAGACACCAAGTGAAACATTCATGAGTCGGACAGAAATGAACTGGAGCCCAAAAGTCCCAAAATGCAGTTCTCACACCAGGACACGGACTCCCCACCCCCTACTTTCTCTGTTTCTCACAGGCACACACACACACACACACACACACACGCACACACACACACACACTTCCCTCGTCCCTGAAGACCCATAAATGCTCACACACACCCTGGCCCCCAGTAATCCAGCTCAGCAGCAGAATGTAAACAGGCCAAGAGAAACTGGCCAAATAATAAACCAACTGTCAGGAAGAGCAAGAGGCACAAGTGGTGTGTGTGTGTGTGTGTGTGTGTGTGTGTGTGTGTGTGTGTGTGTGTGTGTGTGTGTGTGTGTGTGTGTGTGTGTGTGTGTGCGCGTGTGTGCATGCGTGTGTGTGTGTAGATCTGTGCGGGGTCACTCCACCAAAGTCGTCCACGCCTGTTTTTCCCAGCATGTCATAGAGGTCAGGGGTCAAGGGTCAGGACCCGGCCCCTCGCTCACACTCACTTTCCTGAAGCGGCTGTCCAGTCATGTGACACAGTTCCCTCCTCCATCTTATTATCTAAGGAACACTTCTACAACAACCAGCTACGCAAGTCACACCGAACCTGAGGTAAATACATCACATATGGATGTAGAAATTAGGAGTGGACACTGGAAGCCCTGTGCTGTGTCATGGCAGTGTGTGTGTGTGTGTGTGTGTGTGTTGTGTGTGGTGCGTGTGCGTGTGCGTGTGTGTGGGTGTGTGTGGGTGTGTTTGTGTGTGTGTGTGTGTGTGTACCTGGCTGAAGAGGTGCTCCAGGAAGCCATGTAATTTCTTCTGCTTGTCGTGGGAGAGCCACACGCTGGCCGACACCTCATCACCTGTGGAACACAACCCATCATCAGTCATGATCAGGCTTAGACACACAGACACACACACACA
>NC_140242.1:1444238-1474238 GCF_949987555.1 Borostomias antarcticus | reverse complement strand
TCTACACTCCACCATCTACACTCCACCATCTACACTCCCCCATCTACACTCCCCCATCTACACTCCACCATCTACACTCCACCATCTACACTCCCCCATCTACACTCCACCATCTACACTCCACCATCTACACTCCCCCATCTACACTCCACCATCTACACTCCACCATCTACACTCCCCCATCTACACTCCCCCATCTACACTCCACCATCTACACTCCACCATCTACACTCCACCATCTACACTCCACCCTGCTGACACTCCACCATCTACACTCCACCATCTACACTCCACCATCTACACTCCACCATCTACACTCCACCATCTACACTCCACCATCTACACTCCACCCTGCTGACACTCCACCATCTACACTCCATCATCTACACTCCATCATCTACACTCCACCATCTACACTCCACCATCTACACTCCACCATCTACACTCCACCATCTACACTCCACCATCTACACTCCACCCTGCTGACACTCCACCATCTACACTCCATCATCTACACTCCACCATCTACACTCCACCATCTACACTCCACCCTGCTGACACTCCACCATCTACACTCCACCATCTACACTCCCCCATCTACACTCCACCATCTACACTCCACCATCTACACTCCACCATCTACACTCCACCCTGCTGACACTCCACCCTCTACACTCCACCCTCTACACTCCCCCATCTACACTCCCCCATCTACACTCCACCATCTACACTCCCCCATCTACACTCCACCATCTACACTCCACCATCTACACTCCCCCATCTACACTCCACCATCTACACTCCACCATCTACACTCCCCCATCTACACTCCACCATCTACACTCCACCATCTACACTCCACCATCTACACTCCACCCTCTACACTCCACCCTCTACACTCCCCCATCTACACTCCCCCATCTACACTCCCCCATCTACACTCCATCATCTACACTCCACCCTGCTGACACTCCCCCATCTACACTCCACCATCTACACTCCCCCATCTACACTCCATCATCTACACTCCACCCTGCTGACACTCCACCCTCTACACTCCCCCATCTACACTCCCCCATCTACACTCCCCCATCTACACTCCCCCATCTACACTCCCCCATCTACACTCCCCCATCTACACTCCCCCATCTACACTCCACCATCTACACTCCACCATCTACACTCCCCCATCTACACTCCACCATCTACACTCCCCCATCTACACTCCCCCATCTACACTCCACCATCTACACTCCACCATCTACACTCCCCCATCTACACTCCACCATCTACACTCCACCATCTACACTCCCCCATCTACACTCCCCCATCTACACTCCACCATCTACACTCCACCATCTACACTCCCCCATCTACACTCCCCCATCTACACTCCCCCATCTACACTCCCCCATCTACACTCCCCCATCTACACTCCCCCATCTACACTCCACCATCTACACTCCACCATCTACACTCCACCATCTACACTCCACCATCTACACTCCACCATCTACAGTCCGTCTCTCCCTCTCCCTCTCTCTCCTTCTCTCTCCCCCTCTCTCTCCTTCTCTCTCCTTCTCTCTCCCCCTCTCTCTCCCTCTCCTTCTCTCTCCCCCTCTCTCTCTCTCCCTCTCCTTCTCTCTCCCCCTCTCTCTCCCTCTCCTTCTCTCTCCCCCTCTCTCTCTCTCCTTCTCTCTCCCCCTCTCTCTCCCTCTCCTTCTCTCTCCCCCTCTCTCTCCCTCTCCTTCTCTCTCCCCCTCTCTCCCTCTCCTTCTCTCTCCCCCTCTCCCTATCTCTCTCCTTCTCTCTCCCCCTCTCTCTCCCTCTCCTTCTCTCTCCCCCTCTCTCTCCCTCTCCTTCTCTCTCCCCCTCTCTCTCCCTCTCCTTCTCTTTCCATCTCCCTCTCTCTCTCCCTCTCTCTCCCCCTCTCTCCCTCTCCTTCTCTTTCCATCTCCCTCTCTCTCTCTCTCTCTCGTTCTCTAGCTCTCTCTATCATCTCCAGATCAGTTCTTATGAGTCCCAGTCCCAGCCCTCCAGGGGGGAGGATGAGGGAGGGGAGGGGAGGCGTTCCCCAGCCCCAGTACAGAGGGACACATTCCTCAGTGACTCCTGGCTCATTCCTCAGTGACTCCCTGGCTCTCGACTCCGTTACTCCAAATAGAAAGATGGGCCCTTTTTCTAGGAAATGTAGGATTCGATTGGACCAGGAGACGCTCGCTCGCTCCCTCCCTCCCTCCCTCCCTCCCTCCCTCGCTCCCTCGCTCCCTCCTGTCCCTGTATTGGAACCATCTGTGTGGAGTAGGAGTGTCCAGGAAGAGGAATGTACACATGCATGTGGTCTGGGAAATAACTTTCTCAATGACCCCCCCACCCACGACACCCCCGACCCCACTTCCCCAAAAAGGTTCCCATCGCTCCGAGGAAGCAAACGGCTGAGAAAACAGAAAGATGGACATAAAGGGCTGGTCTGGAGACGATAACCGACTTCATACATTCACCATCAGCATAACTTCTACATAACTGACTTCATACATTCACCATCACCATAACTTCTGCATAACTGACTTCATATTTCACACATTCACCAGCAGCATAACTTCTGCACCAGCCCCCAGAATATTGCATAATAATCACTTTAGGTTACACTTTAATAGCTCTCCCCCACATAAGTAACAGTCATAATTCAGTTCTGAAAACAGCTCTATTTTTGTCTAACACACATAACCAGGCTGCATTTATTCAGTCATTCACCCTTCCTTCCTTCCTGGCTCTGAGGTTGGCTGTTTTCATAATGGAACTAGGCCGACAGCACGTCTTTCTGCCCCGGCAGCCCAGGACGGTATCAGACCGGCTCAGGGGTCGTCCCGGCAGCCCAGGACGGTATCAGACCGGCTCAGGGGTCGTCCCTGCAGCCCAGGACGGTATCAGACCGGCTCAGGGGTCGTCCCTGCAGCCCAGGACGGTATCAGACCGGCTCAGGGGTCGTCCCTGCAGCCCAGGACGGTATCAGACCGGCTCAGGGGTCGCGCACGCGGCCGGCTCAGGGGTCGCGCACGCCGCCAGCTGTGTTCCAGCACCTCGCGCTCTCTTTTGGAATCCACCTGTGCCGTCCCTGGCAGCACGCGCTCCTGACTATAGACTATAGCTATAGACTCCTGACTGACTGCGCTCCTGACTATAGACCATAGCTATAGACTCCTGACTGAGCTCCTGACTATAGACTATAGCTATAGACTCCTGACGGACTGTGCTCCTGACTATAGACTATAGCTATAGACTCCTGACTGAGCTCCTGACTATAGACTATAGCTATAGACTCCTGACGGACTGTGCTCCTGACTATAGACTATAGCTTTAGACTCCTGACTGAGCTCCTGACTATAGACTATAGCTATAGACTCCTGACGGACTGCGCTCCTGACTATAGACTATAGCTATAGACTCCTGACTGACTGCGCTCCTGACTATAGACTATAGCTATAGACTCCTGACTGAGCTCCTGACTATAGACTATAGCTATAGACTCCTGACGGACTGTGCTCCTGACTATAGACTATAGCTATAGACTCCTGACTGAGCTCCTGACTATAGACTATAGCTATAGACTTCTGACTGACTGCGCTCCTGACTATAGACTATAGCTATAGACTTCTGACTGACTGAGCTCCTGACTATAGACTATAGCTATAGACTCCTGACTGACTGCGCTCCTGACTATAGGCTATAGCTATAGACTCCTGACTGACTGCGCTCCTGACTATAGACTATAGCTATAGACTCCTGACTGACTGCGCTCCTGACTATAGACTATAGCTATAGACTCCTGACTGACTGCGCTCCTGACTATAGACTATAGCTATAGACTCCTGACTGAGCTCCTGACTATAGACTATAGCTATAGACTCCTGACTGACTGCGCTCCTGACTATAGACTATAGCTATAGACTCCTGACTGACTGCGCTCCTGACTATAGACTATAGCTATAGACTCCTGACTGACTGCGCTCCTGACTATAGACTATAGCTATAGACTCCTGACTGACTGCGCTCCCAGGTAAACGTCATGAGGTGCGGGTCTCAGAACAATTAGGAGGATGGAGGATGAACTATGGAAACTAGTCCTGCCAGAGCAGAGACTCGCACCTGAGCGCTTCACAGACACAGGGGTTAGAGAATTCATGGAGATTATGGATATGGGTAATATGGATTATGTTTGCCTTGGCGTTGGCAAGTCCTCCTTATTATGCCATTTAAGCCATGTAGTTCTATGAGATTAATTATATAAGATAAGGACACATCGCGTGGTGAGGCTACAGTCTAACCCTAACTTGTTTTGAAATTAGATCAAATAAAGTCTGAGTGGGCTATTAATATAACATAAGAATGTAGGCTACTAGATATTGATGCCATGTAAAAGTGGCAACCATGCAAAGAAAACATGTATTGCACAATGGTGAAGGGACTCCCAGAAGAGGATTACCCTGGGGTGAATCTTCAGATTAAGGGACTCCCAGAAGAGGATTACCCTGGGGTGAATCTTAACACTCTCATTTGGTTGTTTGTCCAATTTCACACACAGCCTGAAAATGTAATCTCCCCTGAGAACGAGCTCCAACTGCAGCATGTGCACAGATAAGAGTTACAAATTACTACTGAACAACCACGAATATAAACTTGATCACATTAATTTAACGGAAAGTGGAAATGTTTTATTTCATATCGTCACTTCGACAGGGAAACGTGAGTAAGGGACAGATTGTTTGGGGGTCTCATGCATACAAAGTAGTTCGGTGTTGTTGTACTCCCTTTGGCATTTGGAAGAGATTCGAGTATGTATTTGATATAAACTGCTAAATTATAAAATGTGTAAACTCACCGAGAGGAACTCTAGTGTCCCAACATAATCCCGTTCAGTCTTCAGAAGTTCATTGAGAACACAAACTCGCAAACGGAGTTGTTTCTCCAGATCCTTCCCGCTTTCAGCTCTGTGTTCTGCTTTGCTTTCTTCAGTCATGTTGGTTTAGGATGTTTAAAAGATCTCCTGCTGGAATTCAAAGCTTTCAACTCTAAACTACAATCAGTTGTTGCTGTCAAAAGTAGGCGACATGGTTGAAACGAGCGGTGAAATCAATCACAGAGCAATTAAGTATTCAAAACGACGACCCGGTATCAAAACGTAAACAAAAGGTAAACAGAACAACAAATCGGGGGAAAAAACACAAAAAAGAAGCTTAACAATGGGAGTCAGTGTGCTTCACACGCCCGACAAGCTCTAACAACCGCGTCTGGACATCAGTCAGAAGTTGGGTCCATGTGACTCCTCAAACCTTCATCCTGACCCAGCCTCCTTCCAGCCTCTTCATCCTGACCAGCCTCCTCCCAGCCTCTTCATCCTGACCAGCCTCCTCCCAGGCGGGGAGGACAGGAACCCGTGCCTGGGAACCCGTGCCACTCCGGAGGGGAAATGTTGAGGACATGGGCTAATTAAAACGCAACACTTTCCTGGACTAAAAAGAGGCCAGAGTTTATATAAGCTACAGTATGTTGTTTTTTTTTACTGTCAGGTGTGTCATGTTAGTATGGCTGGAAACTCCATGTGTGTGAATACTTATATATGCCTAATAGACTGGGGGGTAGTTTATTTTAGGAACTTCTCTCTTCCAAGCTTAATATAAATCATTGGGCAATTTGGCACTTGATTAGACTTAATATTGGTCATTGTTACATAATTACCTTACAGATATTCAAGATGTTCTCTCAGCTTTCCCTCTCACTCTTTCACACACTTTCTCTCTCTCTCTCTCTCTCTCTCTCTCTCTCTCTCTCTCTCTCTCTCTTCTCTCTCTCTCTCTCTCTCTCTCTCTCTCACACACACACTCTCTCTCACACACACACACACTCTCTCTCTCTCTCTCTCTCTCTCTTACACACACACTCTCTCTCTCACACACACACTCTCTCTCTCTCTCTCTCTCTATCTCTCTCTCTCTCTTACACACACACTCTCTCTCCCACATACACATACACTCTCTATCTCTCTCACTCACTCACACACATATATACACACACAGATTATGCTGCAGGCATGTTGCCATGGCAGAAGTCAACAAGTGAAGTCCAGCAGGCGTCCAGTCATCTTCAGTAAAATAGGCCGATAACACCCTGCTCACCCAGCAGAGTGAGACCCTACATAGAGAGGCCCTTACACCATAACACACCCTGCTCCTCACCCAGCAGACTGTGACCCTACAGAGAGAGGCCCCTACACCCTAACACACCCTGCTCCTCACCCAGCATAGTGACCCTACAGGGGGGGGGCCCTACACCCTGACACCCAGCAGAGTGAGACCCTACAGGAGGGAGGCCCCTACACCCTAACACACCCTGCTCCTCACCCAGCATAGTGACCCTACAGGGGGGGGGCCCTACACCCTGACACTCATCAGACTGAGACCCTACATAGAGAGGCCCCTACACCTTAACACCCAGCAGAGTGAGACCCTACATAGAGAGGCCCTTACACCCTAACACACCCTGCTCCTCACCCAGCATAGTGACCCTACAGGGGGGGGGCCCTACACCCTGACACCCAGCAGACTGTGACCCTACAGGAGGGAGGGAGGCACCCACACCCTATCACCCAGCAGAGTGAGACCCTACATAGAGAGGCCCCTACACCCTTAACACCCTGCTCCTCACCCAGCAGACTGTGACCCTACAGAGAGAGGCCCCTACACCCTAACACACCCTGCTCCTCACCCAGCATAGTTACCCTACAGGGGGGGGGCCCCTACACCCTAACACCCTGCAGAGTGAGACCCTACATAGAGAGGCTCCCACACCCTGACACCCAGCAGAGTGAGACCCTACATAGAGAGACCCCTACACCCTAACACCCAGCAGAGTGAGACCCTACATAGAGAGGCCCCTACACCCTAACACACCCTGCTCCTCACCCAGCATAGTGACCCTACAGGAGGGAGGGAGGCCCCTACACCCTGACACCCAGCAGAGTGAGACCCTACATAGAGAGGCCCCTACATCCTATCACCCAGCAGAGTGAGACCCTACATAGAGAGGCTCCCACACCCTGACACCCAGCAGAGTGAGACCCTACATAGAGAGACCCCTACACCCTAACACCCAGCAGAGTGAGACCCTACATAGAGAGGCCCCTACACCCTAACACACCCTGCTCCTCACCCAGCATAGTGACCCTACAGGAGGGAGGGAGGCCCCTACACCCTGACACCCAGCAGAGTGAGACCCTACATAGAGAGGCCCCTACACCCTAACACCCAGCAGAGTGAGACCCTACAGGAGGGAGGGAGGCCCCTACACCCTAGCACCCTGCCAAAAAAGGGACCTATTGGGGTCTTACACTTCAAGTGGTCTTTCACCACTGTCACTACTAATGTAAGAAAAAAATGCACTCAACACATTATAAAGACAGATGCCCTTTGACTTCCTGTTTCCTGGTCCAGAAGATGCTTGTCTTGTTGTCCCACACTGTTTCAGGTCCTTTAGGCTGCGGTGAGTTGTGTTCCGATGGTTCCCTCTGACATGGACGACCTGCTGGAGTCAAATTAAGCAATAAACCACGAGAGGCTGGTGTTATAGTGATTTTACGCGAAGCGGAGTGCCTAAAAGCCCCCTAGCTGTTATAAAATCCCTTTAACACACGGCCTCGAGTGGTTTATTGTTTTTATACAATGGTTACTACATCTTTTAGTGTAAAATAGACACACAGCAATGTAAAATATTAAGATTTATTCAAAACGAAGCATCATTCCCTCAATTCCGCCGAGCAAAATAGTTCCCCTAACAAAAGGGTTGCCAAGCAACAACAACCACTACAATGCATTGGATCAAATGGGAGGCGCGTTAATACTGAAAATGGAATGATATGCGGTCCCAGGTGTGTTACAAAGTATTTTAACACAGCTTCCAGCCAATCAGAATCAAGAACCAGAACTAACCGTTGTATAACAGCCATTATTCATCAGCTAGTGGATTCCCTCTCCCTCCCCTCCTCATCTGAGACCCTCCTATCTTCATTAGTCAGGAAGCCCCTGAGACCGTGAGGACGACAGATAAGGAGAAAGCAATCGACCGGACCACAGCTTGCCTCTGTTCATGCTCACTGGTCATAAAACACCCACAGATTCACACAAGCGTATCCATGTGACTTGCCACTCTCTTTCACTCAATTCAATTTCAATTCAATTTCAAATTTAATGGGCTTTATTGGCAACAAATGTTTATGTTGCCAAAGCAAGTGCGGAATTAGAGAAATAATTCACATTGCATATACACACATGCAACTACATCACACAGGTATACAGCTGCACCTACACATGAAATCATCCACACGTAGCCTACCTAGCTACAGATACAGTAGAACGTACAGGAAGCGTGTTTTATGTCTCTCTACTCTCTCTCTCTCTCTGCTTCTCCCCTTACCCCTCTCCATGTCTTTCCCTTCCCCTCTCCTTCTCTTTCACACACACACTCACACACACACACACACACACACACACACACACACACACACACAATGTATGCACTCTTAGAGCATTCAGTAAGGTAGCAATATGCTCTACAGACACTAGACCCCCTGACTTGGATGTAATCGCAGTCTGTGGCTACTGTACTTCTCTGTCCAGTCATACCAGAACTTAAAGTGGAGATATTTGCTTTGTTAATCTGACAGAGAGTTCTCATTCACCTGTTTAAACAGAAATATAATTATCGTCACCAACTAGTTTGAGTTCCACTGGCATGAAGCACTAATTCCTTTGAGAAGATTTTGGAAATTCACTTTCACACCCCCAAACTAATGATTTAAGGATTAACAGAAATCAGCAAGTTAGAATTGAATTAGCTCTTTAGTTTGTGTCTCATGCCAATTCAGCCATGGGCATAAAAAAGTTCAATTCCGAGTTTTAGAATTCAATTCAGAATGTCATGGACTAGGCTATCATAGTTGTCAGTTTTACAGACACAGACCTGCCGCAGTCCGTGTGTAGCCTATAGGCCTACTCACTCAAGGCACTCACAAGGCCGATAGGCAGTTCAGCTGCTTAAGCGAGACATATTGATGCTATTGAGACAGCGTGAGGCAGGTGAGGCGAGGACACGGGGACAGTGGGTGGGGCTAAATCTTGACTTACACTGCCCTCTAGTGGTCGGTCTGAGTATGGTCGACTGATTTTGTATGTTTTTTTACCCGAAAAGACTTGTTCAAGACTGTCTTATCTAGGTTGAAGGAAGGCATACATTGCTGAACTTATACAACGAACAGTATGTGAAGTTGATAATGTAAGGCTAATTACGATTTGGAACTAAATGGCACTACATGTTTAACCTCAGATAGTTCTATGAGCCTGTACAGTTATAACCAGGGGTGTAGTGGGGAGTAAAGTATAGCCTACTCTTACTAAAGAAGTGGGTATACTGTCGCAGAAAGTTTAAAGACTGTGGGTCCATGGATAAAGAAGTGGAGTAGGCCTATACCCTCCGACTGGTTGGAACTGCTTAGTAAAACTGTAGTTTTACATTTTACATTTGTATGCCACCACCACCGAATAGGCCATTGTCATTGACCTCATAGCAGCAGGAAAAGTGTACTATTTCTGTTCTACCACTAGAGGGGGACATTGTCATTCTGATTACCTGAAAGCTCTCACCAAGATGACTCGGATCTTCTGACTGTTATTCAAGATCCATTTATTCGCCATATATGCTTTACACATACTAGGAATGTGACTAGGGTGATGGCCTACGCAGATGACATAGGACATGGTGCAGGACAGGATAGTGCAAAGACATGACAGTGCAAATAAATAAAATACAAAATACAATGCAAATACAAAATACTGTACAATATAGCCAATAAAAAAAGACACAAATGCAAAATTACACAATATATAGGCTACAGAATGGAGAGTGGTGACTAGGTGCAGAGTGTAGTGTGATAGATGAGGGATGTTTTATAGCCCTTCTCAGTCCTGTAGTCACATGCTCGCTCAGGCCAGACATCCTTTCACCCTCCATTCACTTCGCCGTCAAAATAAATCAGTGTCGGCCTATTTAGGAGAGGTGCTCATATTTACAAGTGTCAGATAAACATGAAACTTCACTTACCTAAGCAAAAGGGTATATTTAAACAAATGCTAGGTTTTGAAGCCTAGGTGCTACCATTAAATAACTGATTTAGACGCGTTCTGTCCGAGTGAATTTATTTTCCCGAGGTAGTCTTCTTCTGTGGTGATGGCGGTCTCTCTGAAGCTTTATCTGACACTTGTAAATATGAGCGCCTTGAAGGAAGGCATACATTGCTGAACATATATAATGTGGTGGTGGGAGTCTCTTTGAAGCTTCAAAAGCACGTCGGGATGGGTTAAGAGCAGAGAGGAGTTTCATCAGTGGACGCCAGCCATTTGTGTGTGTGTGTGTGTGTGTGTGTGTGTGTGTGTGTGTGTGTGTGTGTGTGTGTGTGTGTGTGTGTGTGTGTGTGTGTGTGTTGCTGCCTACACCGTGTGATGTGCGTGTGTCTCACTGTGTGATAAATAAAGATTTTTGTTTTGTTTGCATTGCTGGGGAGGCTGCCATGGTAACAGATTGGTAAATAGACAGATAAGAGCGCATCTATCTGGGCTTCAGTATCCATAGGTTGCCACAGTTCAACCCTCAGTGTAGAGCCTGTAGCCTACATGCAGGTTCCATCATGGTGGAAGTCCATTTGAGGTGAATCATTCCTAGGGTTGCTACTGTACGTCCAGACATGTTGCTCTTGAGAAGATTGCACATTCTGACATTCACCCTGGGTGAGGCAGCAGACCACATCCATCCAGGATGGTATTATACCCAGATAGCAAGCGGATGTGTAATGATTCTGGGCCATATATGGGCCGGAACTAAGCCACAAGGGCCAGATCTGGCCTGTATATGGCCCAGATCCGCCTGCTATCTGGGTATACTGGTCTACTCGGGCTTCACCTGCTGTGCCTCTTTCCCACCCCACCCTGGACCCTAATTAGCTTTCTGAATCACACGCCATGGGCGGGCCTATAGATAATGTGCAATATATTGTGAAGACGAGATCATGTATACTGTAGCACACTGTACAATAGCCCAATGAATCCCAGCTCATGTTACTGACAGTGATGTAACCTAGTTTGGTGGCAGATGAAGACGTATCCACCTTAGGGCTGAGCATCTAGTCTGGTGAGTCTAGTGAGTTTCTTATCCTTCAACACCAGCGGCGGTTCTAGCAGGTTTTACCAGGGGTGGTAAAGGGTGGCAGGGCTTCCAGCTGGGGTGGCAGGGGTTATATCCTGCTGATGATGGCTTAAGCCCCAAACACGTCTGTTTGCCTATCAACTCTGTAGACTATACTGTCTATGAAACTGTAGACTATACTGTCTATGAAACTGTAGACTATACAGTCTATTAAACTCTGTAGACTATACTGTCTATGAAACTGTAGACTATACTGTCTATGAAACTCTGTAGACTATACTGTCTATGAAACTGTAGACTATACTGTCTATGAAACTGTAGACTATACTGTCTATGAAACTGTAGACTATACTGTCTATGAAACTGTAGACTATACTGTCTATGAAACTGTAGACTATACAGTCTATTAAACTCTGTAGACTATACTGTCTATGAAACTGTAGACTATACTGTCTATGAAACTCTGTAGACTATACTGTCTATGAAACTGTAGACTATACTGTCTATGAAACTGTAGACTATACTGTCTATGAAACTGTAGACTATACTGTCTATGAAACTGTAGACTATACTGTCTATGAAAGTTTGTAGACTATACTGTCTATGAAACTCTGTAGACTATACTGTCTATGAAACTGTAGACTATACTGTCTATGAAACTGTAGACTATACTGTCTATGAAAGTCTGTAGACTATACTGTCTATGAAACTCTGAAGACTATACTGTCTATGAAACTGTAGACTATACTGTCTATGAAACTCTGTAGACTATACTGTCTATGAAACTCTGTAGACTATACTGTATCTCATGAGTGCTGGTTCTTCTCTTTATCTACTGTCTCACCCTGCTGGTCACCCATGACTGTTCATCTAAACCAGAGTTGTGCTCTCTCACGCTTTACATAGGTTAACTCCCCCATACACATTTTGAACTTCAAAGATGGCAACGGGGAGGGGTGGGGGAGGGGGGGGTTCAGGGGTGGCAACGGGGAGGGGGGGGGTTCAGGGGTGGCAACGGGGGGGGGGGGGGGTGTTCAGGGGTGGCAGCTGCCTCCACTTTCACTAGAAGTGCCGTGTTCAGCACCAGAGCCATAGAAGCTGGATTCCATGAACCACACATCTTTACAGTTTCATCGTGTGTGCAGACAGAAAGACGTTTTTTTAAATAATGAAGTTTCTAACCGATTCTCTCATCTTCTCCCATCGGCTCTGGTGTTAACCACAGAGTTCATGAGCATCCCAGACCTGGACCAGCTGACACAACCAAAGCCATCCCCGTTAGTTCCTCACAAAAAAGAATGAACTTTCTTTACAATTCAGTCGTATCACATTTCATTGGGGGTTTCTCGTTGGCCGTAATGACTGTGACTAATTTTTGTGGCCCCCATTTGGATCGAGAATCAATCCCTGGGTACAATCCCTTGACCCCTCCCCCTGGCCCCTTCGACCCCCTCCCCGGCCTGCTGCCCTTCCACCCCCCTGCGACCCTGTGCTCCCCTCGCCCCTTCAGTGCACTCCTGGGGGTCGAAGGTCGAAGGTGTGCACTCACAGTCCTAAACGGAGGTCAGGCCCGGCAGAACAGAGCACAAAGAGCGGCAGTCAGTCAGTCAGTCACCCCCAGAGTCCTAGAAACACACACACATAGCCTACACACACACACACACACACACACACACTCCCCAGGCTCCAGAGACGTATCAAAGAGCTCATTCACACCCCGGTTTCCACTCACAACACCCTGCTGCACGCCTGCGAGGAACACTACTGATTTACTGGATCTCGGTCTGTCTGTGCCGGCATGGTCCTCCTTACTGCTGCAGGTTGGAGCACACGGTGTCTCTATAGGGGCTCTGTGAGAGAGAGAGTGGGTCCTCCGCCTATCCCACAAACCACGGCCAGAGTAGGACGGTGCACCCAGGCCTGCGTCCCTCCCCCGGTCAACAGCATGGCGACCGCGGACTCTCAGAGAGGTTTAGCGGTGTCCACGCTCTGTGGTTCTGGGGCTTTGGACGGCCGACAAGTCGTGCTTCAGTTTTAGTCTCTGCGAGACTTTTTTATGCTGTAGTCTATATATGGAGAATTACAGTCCCCCACAAGCCCCAGAACATGATGGACGCGGGACGCAGGGCAAGCGTTTTTATGAATGTGCTACTGTGTGTGGCTGTCAGAGAGCTCAACCAGGCCAGGTCCAGGCTGGCTTATGTGCGTGGCTGGCTTGTTTCTGTTCAGGACTGGTAGGACGGAAGCTAGTCATGCCACTGAAATAGCTGTGAATTGAAAGGACATGAAATAATGTCTGATAAATTAAGATAGGTCTTGTCACCTGGACACATCAGTTCCAATGCTTCCAATGCTAATCCAGCACAATAAAAGCGGGATAGCCAGTTAGCTCATGAGCTCACAACAACTAGCAGCAGCTTCTATAACATTAATTTAGTCAGTCAGTGGCTAAAGCAGTTACACTGATGATTCCTGTAACGTTAGCTATTTTGCTGCAATTGGTTCAACTTCTGTTTCTGGACAAAGGTAAGGGATAAACCCATAACACAAGGCTATCGGACCTACAGCGGGTCCCCGATGGACGAGCTCGCGGACCTCTGGCCGAATCCGCTGGCAGGTTCCTGGTCATTTGCACATCGAATGGCAAGCGGACCTCTGGTGGATTATTAGCGTCAGGGACAGCGGTCCGCTAGTAATCCGAAATGCTCCCGCTATTGCTCCACCATCATTCCACCGGTAGTTTATTGTCTATATCCTAGGCCCATTGGCCCTAGGCTTATGGATTTCTATTGCTAAATTAACTTACTCTGAACATTTTTTTGGGTAACCCTTCCTTTCATAGTCCCCCAATTACTAAACATGTACCTGGTAAATACATGCAAAGTATTGCCTATATAATGGGAAATTACTGAGACACCTATAATGTAGGTATAATTTCAAAACAGGAGTATTTTAAATTTTCAATTACTGCACATAAATTCAATAACTGACATAGCACCACCAGGTTACCATATTTTTACATAGCTTCCATAACATCCAGGGACAAAAAAAATCTTCCCCAACAGGGTTTGATCCCCTGACCTTCTGAAGGGAGTCAGGCACTTTACCCACTACACCATCAAGGATCTGGGAGACATGTGGTGTCATAGTTTATTTATTTTAGTGTGCTGGGTCTACTGCCTCTTGTGGTGGTAGCATAGAACTGCAGGTCAACAACCAGACGGAGGAAAAGAGGGAAGGAAGGAGGGAGGGAGGGAGTGACAACCGGACAAATGCTATCTATGGTGCGCTGGCTTCCAGCCACTCACAAAAACACTACAAAAATGTTATGTCAATAACCTTTGCATAGGCTTGAACTTAGAGTATAACAGTAAAACTGAGCCCCCGGTACTGTAAACTTGTAAACAGAGAAATATTTTAATTCTGTGTTTTGACTTAAACTAAAATCCTCCTGATTTCAGCTTAACGGGCAATAAATCTACTAGGCGACTCTTGCCAGTTTAGATGAAGCTCCGTTATCATGAAACGCTCTGGTCCATGAATGTGGCAGACAGATTCTGACCACTCCCGCTCTTATTGTGCTGGATTAGCATTGGAAGCATTGGAACTGATGTGTCCAGGCACAAAGACCTATCTTAATTTATCAGACATTATTTCATGTCATCTCAATTCACAGCTATTTCAGTGGCATGACTAGCTTCCGTCCTACCAGTCCTGAACAGAAACAAGCCAGCCACGCACATAAGCCAGGCTAGACCTGGCCTGGTTATCATCAACGCCTCTTCAAAAACCATTTGCTTGGCACTTCTGGGAAAGAGGCTGCTAATGCTACCCTAACCCTCTCTCTGCCTCCTAAACGCTCTCTCAAGCCGTCTGTCTGTCTGTCTGAGAGGAATAATTGGCTGTACTGTAATTGCGTGTAAAACAGGTGGCGCGGTGTTGACATTTGAGGGAAGCATGTGAAAAATGTGCTGCTTCCATGCAATCACAAAGGGAAAAGCTGGTGGTTGACTTAGACGTTTAATCACGGCACTGGATGCTAAGCGGAGGATCAAACGGAGGCGCGCAAAGCCAGGAGTAACAGGCCAGGCCACGTCAAAGCCCCGCCAACCAGCTCCTGGCCCAGACACATCAAAGGTTGCAGCTGCTGGGACGGATTTGCCCTTAACTGCTCTCAGGTCTACCAATTGGTAAAGGCCTTATTGGAGCACATCTAGGCTGAGGCACTGACTGGCTGATAGACGGACATCCTCTAGGTCAACTTGGTCTATTGTGTCTAGAAGGATCTATCATGTCATGAATGGCTCAAATGCCAAACAAGTGCAGTGGAATGGATGTAGTGCACTTACAGTAGGCTATATAGATAGTGCACAGTACACAGTATATAGATAGTGCTCTTTATCCAAAGCGCTTTACAATAGCCTCTCATTCCATTCACACACACATTCACACACCAGTGGCAGCAGCTGCCATGGAAGGTGCTAGCCTGCTCATTGGGAGCAATCGGGAGATCAGTGTCTTGCCTAAGGACACTTCAACAGGTGGACAGGAGGAGTCGGGATTCGAACCGCCGACCCTACGATCATTGGACGACCCGCCTTGAGCCACAGACGCCCCATAGAAAAGATATGGCGTACAGAAGGAGACAGATATGTCTACTAATTAGAAAAAAATGGAACAAGTATGCTTAGGCTTTATAACTGCATAGGCTATTTGTGAGAGCAATGTATTCTACACTATACCCTGCAAATTATAACTTCAATCTAAGTGTTCTACTTCATTTTTAACCATGAGTTGTACAAGACACGTGTAGGCTACGGTCACGTTTAATATGTAGGCTATTGTATTGGTGTATGGAAAAAAAAAAACGGTAATTTGCGCTGCTTCAAGTTGACAAGCCAGCATGTGCGCACAGTCACCCCCCGTACCCACGGGCTGAGGATCCAGTTACCGCACCACGTGACTACCATCCTCCACTTTTTAAAAAGACGGGATGCTTTGCAATTCCCACCAGAGCTTCAAAGAGGTGACACATTCTTCCACCGTGCCAATTGACCGACTTTGGCACCTTTGGACTTTCTGCGCACTTGTCAAAGAGGAGGCAGCGGGTCAGTGCGGGGCATCTGCCATCCATGGATCTCCAAACTTGTTGACGGCTGGACAGTCTTCTTTTTTTTTTTAAAGTTAAGTTTTATAGGTTAAATCCAGGTTTGCAGAGGAATCCTGTCAGAGGGAAATCTATATTCCCGGACGTTATTTCCATCCGTCCAGGATGGCGATGGACTTTCCCAGCGCATTTGGCGCCTGGGTTTTGCTGGCTGGTGTGATAATGCTCAGTAACGTGCCATGTCCCGTCTGCGCCCACCTCTACAACAACCGCTACGCGGGGTGAGTCGGTCCATTCATCAGCCCGGGGGAGCGGCACGGATAGGGAGGCGTGGTGAGGCTCTGGAGCTCGAACCCTTGGAAGTAAACTATAAGAAAATAGAGATGGAGTTAATAATAGGACACGGAAAACAACTTTATCTTCACATCAAGAGAGAGGGAGATGGGGGTTTCCTGTATGTGTTGAAAATGCACAAAGCAAGTCTACATCACTAAGGTTTTTCTCTGTCCAGTGGAAAGGAAATCTCTCTGCTGGAGACATAACATGATATCGTGTCTAGTTTTTTTTGCCCATTCATAGGAGCTAGGACAGTAGTGTTTTCAGATGGGTGTTAGATAAGCAGGCTCTTTCATGTTATTGCACAGAAAGCTGTTCCGTCTCCTTGTCAGGAGCACACAACAGAGGCATGCAGCAAGTTGGACTCATTGTCAACCAACACGAATAGAAAATGGTCGACATTGAGAGACAAAATAAATAAAAAAATCAACTTTCTTTTTATTGGGAACAAGGTAGAAATTACAAATATATAAAAACAATAATTTTCAACATGTAGGCTACAAAACCCCATCCTCTCCCCCAACCCCACCAAATCCCAAGTAGTGCATCCCAGCAGGGGGTATAAATAAGTAAATAAATAATGATAATAACAATGATGATAGATAATGATATCAATAGACAGGTAGGCCTATAAATAAGTACAGAAAAAGAAAATCAAATTAGTTTCTAAGCAAGGATAAATGAGATGTTCATGTCTTTCCCAGCAAACACACAACGTCAGGGAGACGTTCAGATCATGTCTTAATAACGTCCTGGTCCTGAACCCCGTGTGTTCGTCTGCTGGACCCCTCAATATTCACACGTCTGGCTTGGACCCCTCTAAGACGTCTCTGGACGTGCAGAACGGGTTCAATATCTGAACGTCTAAAAAAAACTTTCATTCTGGCTCCTAATTGGATGTCTTTGGACGTCCGAAAAAGAGGAAAAACGTCTTTTAGACGTGTCTTTGCTCAGTGGGTTCTGTGTGTCCATGTCATCACTCAACACCTGCGTTATCAGGAAGGGTTTTTAGTTTGTTGAAAAAAGACCTCACTGTGTTCCAGGTGGAATAGAAGCGGTCTTTGGACCCCTAAGTGTGCATTTAATGTTTTCAAGACTTAAGTGGAGCATAAGTCATCCATAGGGAGGAATTTGGTGGTTTGGGGGATTTCCAACAGAACAGAATCTTTCTATGGGCAAGTGGAGTGGTGGGCGCTATAATGTTTTTATGCTTGTTAATAATCTGTTGGTGAGTTGGCACTATGCCAAATATATCTGAATAGGTGGTAAGCTGCAGTTCTAGGTCTAGTGTCTGTGAGAGGGTAAAGTACCATTTGTTAATGGCTCACAGACAATTGTTCTGCTTCCCATCAACACAAATCGTATTATAAACTCTTTTATCAGAGCCTGCGGTTGATGTCATTTAGTAGTATCTCCTATCCTACCAAGGGCAGTTTATATGCGGGTATAGAGCTGTGTGCTCCATGGGCACGCAGTACAGTTGGAGAGTTTATTTTGGACAATCCGCTCCTTGGGCAATTAAGGCGAAACAGGGGGCATTCCTGGGGCAGCAGCTCTAACGGGGCATTTTTCACTGGGACATTTTGAGGTAATTTTGTGAGGCACGGGACACTGTTTCTGCTGTTAGCCACCAACAGGCCCCTCCTGCCCCTACCCCACTCCTTCACCACCCCCTCCCTCCCATCCTGCACTCTGGATGTGTTCCAGATCTACCCTTACCCCCCTCCTTACACCCGGCTGCTTCACACCCTACACCCTAGCCCATCTCTGCTTCACACCGTACACCCTAGCCCATCTCTGCTTCACACCCTACACCCTAGCCCATCTCTGCTTCACACCCTACACCCTAGCCCATCTCTGCTTCACACCCTACACCCTAGCCCATCTCTGCTTCACACCCTACACCCTAGCCCATCTCTGTTTCACACCCTACACCCTAGCCCATCTCTGCGTCACACCCTACACCCTAGCCCATCTCTGCTTCACACCCTACACCCTAGCCCATCTCTGCTTCACACCCTACACCCTAGCCCATCTCTGCTTCACACCCTACACCCTAGCCCATCTCTGCTTCACACCCTACACCCTAGCCCATCTCTGCTTCACACCCTACACCCTAGCCCATCTCTGCTTCACACCCTACACCCTAGCCCATCTCTGCGTCACACCCTACACCCTAGCCCATCTCTGCTTCACACCCTACACCCTAGCCCATCTCTGCTTCTGCAGAGGCCGGACGCTGAGGGCGAGACGGTCCCTACGCTGAGCACTGTGAGGAGGCCTGCTCCGCTCCACATTCCATAGCCTGGTGGGTGATGTGTCCCACAGTCACAGACAGAAGAAGAGCACAATGGGGCTTCAGTCTTACGCCTCTAAATGATGTCCATTGTCAGACCTTCTCCTAGCGGCCTCATACCTCAGTGGTTTGCGCGTGGAGCACGCTAGCTCGTTGCGCTCATATGACTTGAAGGTTAAAAGTGACTATATGAACTTGAAGGTTGTTCCCACGGATCCCATCCTCACTGCCAGAACGGGACAGAATGTCTTTCTGTCTACAAGACGTTCCATCGAGCGTTCTCTCTGAGGGCGAGGGATTGGTCTAAAGGCTTGTTGTCATAGACTAGAGCATGCTGGGGAAACCGTCAGACTGGCAGCTTAAGGGGGGCTTTAGCCTGGTAGATCCCGCTGCCTGCGGCTTCCCGTAGCTTCGGAGAGCGGGAAGGCTGTGCCAGTGTTGTGACAGAAAGAGTGTGTTATCTACAGAGGGATAAGGGATAAGGGAGAGACAGTTCAACTGGATACCAGTAGTGAGACGTTTCTGTAGTTGACTTGTCATTGTAGCCTTTGAGAGAGAGAGCGGGGAGTGGGCGTCGATATCATACAGAGATGTGTGATGTCATGTTTAACGCATCAACAGAGACATAGGAGGACATGACCTGCTGTTTGTGTCAGAAGGAGACAATCAGATTCAAGGGGGCGTGAAAAGCAGAGAGTGTGTGTTTGAGATTTGAAGGAAGCTGAAAGAAGCCATCTTCTGTTTCAAACGTGCATCCCGGCCGGGTCCAGGGGGGCCCCTGCTCCTGGCCCCTGCTCTAGGATGCTTTTAAAGCTGCCAGGTGTGCTGGGGCCTTGCTGGTGGTGGGGGGTGGCACCTCTAATGATGGGGCACGGGGCCGGGGGGGGGGGGGGGGCAGGCCCTTTGTTCACCGCACCCCCTCACCACAAACTAGCCTGGTGAAAGCTTTGTTCAGGGGGGCCCAACTTCCTGTCACATTGTAAAAGACTGGCGGGATCAAAAGAAATGGGTGTGTGTATGAGAGAGAGTTTATATATGTGTGCGTGAGAGAGAGAAAGAGAGAGTGAGTGTGTGTGTGTGTGTGTGTGTGTGTGCGTGTGTGTGTGTGTGTGTGTGAGAGAGAGAGAGAGAGAGAGAGAGAGTTTGATGATTTTGTACCTGTGACATTATATGCTTTGGACACACACACACACACACACACACACACACACAGACACACACACACACACATACACACACACACACACACACACACACACACAAAGCCACCCATTACATCCTTACAGCTTCTCTCTGGACCATGTGATCTTTAAAAAACGGACGACCGACGCATTCATAACCATCAAAGTATCAGTTAGTCAGATGTCATTGGTTTGTGAAGCACATCCAGGGGTGTGTGGAGTACAGTCCCCTGAGCCCACGCTCTGATCCACTGGCTCACTCACACTGTGGCAAAGCCAAAGACAAACTCACGACAAACGTTTTATGGCCTCAGCCAAACACAAGCACCTTGCTCTGCGTGTTCCTCTGGCTTTAAATCTGCCGTTATAATTCCATCATCCCGGTGTAGATTACTGTAATTCTGAGTTAGTCTAGGGATTCCTTCCTCAACCCAGGGTTGACTGATGTGTGGATAATCACTTCTCTAGGACGGCCGTGGCTCAGGAGGTGGAGCGGGTCGTCCAACGACCGCAGGATCGGCGGTTCCAATCCCCGTTCCTCCTGTCCACATGTCAAAGTGTCCTCGGGCAAGACACTTAACTCCGAATCGCTCCCAAAGAGCAGGCTAGCACCTTGCATGGCAGCTACCGTCATTGGTGTGTGAATGTGTGTGTGAATGGGTGAAAGAGGGACCATTGTAAAGCACTTTTGGTAAAAGCGCTATATACAATAAGTGCAGTCCATTTACCATTCGCCACATGGACACCAATGAGGAGGATTTGGGGGTACTCTAAAGCCTAATTTATACTTCATAAAATGGCTCATGGCTCATGTCTCATGGCTCTTGGTTGCCATGGAATGGAATGCCTGGGCATTGTCTTTAGCTTCCATACCATGGCAACCAAGAGCCATGAGCCATGAGCCGTTTTACGAAGTATAAATTAGGCTTAACACATTCAGGTGACCGACCCTGCATTGTGTGGTTCTACTTCCCACAGTAGCTGTAGGTTTGCGTCTTTAACGCTTCTCGTTGCTTAACTGTAAATGTAGGTGTGTCGTGCGCTGATGTGGTCCCAGTGTCTGTGGAGCACCGGTCTGTGTAATGTGAACCTATAATGACGTGTCAGTCAGAAGGTTCCCTGGTGGAGGGACTCTGTGACTCTGTGACAGGACCAAGCCCTTCCCTTTGAACATCACCTGCCACACCCGAATCATGTTCCACCGGCTGCATTAACTATGACAACGTAGCCGCCGCGTAAAACGATGCTTTCAGTAGACTGACTCTAAATCCAGCTGAATCCAGCAGCACTTTCATGTTGTTATGGTTCAGTAGAGAGAGATTATTGGACTTATGTACAGTATACAGCGTGAGCTTCATAACAGGTAGGATAGGTAGGATGGTTAGCTTGTCCTCTAAGACTTTGATACACATCAGGTTATTTTTCTAAATGCGTTAACTGGAAGAGGGATATGAGATGACATGGATTGTTGTTCTTCTTCGTGGTTTTGCTCGTGTCTAAACGTAGCTAACAGTAACCAGATGCTGACGGTCTCTTTTGTTCCACAGTGATCAAGTCTTCAGAATAACTCCTAGCAATGAAGAGCAGGTCCAGGTGCTGAAAAAGCTTTTGGGACCTATCAAGGTAAACTCTTAACAATCCCCCCCTAACCCCCCCCTCTCTCTCCCTCTCTCTCTCTCTCTCTCTCTCTCTCTCTCTCTCTCTCTCTCTCTCTCTCTCTCTCTCTCTCTCTCTCTCTCCCTCTCTCTCTCCCTCTCTCTCTCCTCTCTCTCTCTCCCTCTCTCTCTCTCTCTCTCTCTCTCTCTCTCTCTCTCCCTCTCTCTCACCCTCTCTCTCTACTCTCTCCCTCTCTCCCTTTTTTCTCTCTCTCTATCCTCTCTCCCTTCCTCTCTCCCTTCCTCCCTCTCTCTCTCTCTCTCTCTCTCTCTCACACACACACACACACACACACACACACACACACACACACACACACATCATGTCTGATTATGACCCAGTGGCTCTAACAAGACCCAGGAAGGGGCCCCGGAGCCCAGGGGCCCGGCCTGACTCAGGAGATGCAAGGGATTACTTTCCCAGTAGTGAATGACGCGCACGCACACACACATTCCCCCCCTCTCCACCCCCCCCCCCCCTAAACACACACACACAAATATCCCCCCCCCCCCACACACACACGCACACACACATCCCCACCCCCCCCCTACACACACACACCTCCCCCCCCCACACACACACACACGCATCCCCCCCTCCCCCCCCCCCACACACACACACGCAGTCAAGCACAGGCCCCTGCCTGAGACAGGATATCTTCACTGGAACACGGACGGACCATCTATGAGGATCCAGGCTCCTCTGCATCACCAGCACGCTCCTAACCCTGGAAGAGGAGGGGGGAGAGACCGCCAGCCTCAGTCTCTACTGGACCTCAAGGGTCTTTCTTTTACCACATGGGACACACACAAACACACATGAGTGTGCGGCGACACAGCACACATAACACATGTCAGGAGCAGTGGGCCGTCCTCCTCCAGGGGAGTCAGGAGCAGTGGGCCGTCCTCCTCCAGGGGAGTCAGGAGCAGTGGGCCGTCCTCCTCCAGGGGGCAGTCAGGAGCAGTGGGCCGTCCTCCTCCAGGGGGCAGTCAGGAGCAGTGGGCCGTCCTCCTCCAGGGGGCAGTCAGGAGCAGTGGGCCGTCCTCCTCCAGGGGGCAGTCAGGAGCAGTGGGCCGTCCTCCTCCAGGGGGCAGTCAGGAGCAGTGGGCCGTCCTCCTCCAGGGGGCAGTCAGGAGCAGTGGGCCGTCCTCCTCCAGGGGGCAGTCAGGAGCAGTGGGCCGTCCTCCTCCAGGGGGCAGTCAGGAGCAGTGGGCCGTCCTCCTCCAGGGGGCAGTCAGGAGCAGTGGGCCGTCCTCCTCCAGGGGGCAGTCAGGAGCAGTGGGCCGTCCTCCTCCAGGGGGCAGTCAGGAGCAGTGGGACGTCCTCCTCCAGGGGGCAGTCAGGAGCAGTGGGCCGTCCTCCTCCAGGGGGCAGTCAGGAGCAGTGGGCCGTCCTCCTCCAGGGGGCAGTCAGGAGCAGAGGGCCGTCCTCCTCCAGGGGGCAGTCAGGAGCAGTGGGCAGCCCTCATCAGTGGCGCCCGGGGACCGAGGCCAAGTGCTCAGTCCTGGTCCTGGTCAGAGACCAGACTAAAGAGCATCTGTTCTTCTGCGTGTTTTTCGTATTGGAGTTCTATGTGGAGGGAACCCGAGTGAGCACGAGGAGAACATGTAAACTCCGCCCAGAACGGCCATGCGGGAACCTGCTGTGAGGCAGCAGCGTAATGCACCGAGCCACTGTGTTACCCCTTTACCAGGCTCTGAGAACTGACTGTGCCACCCCTTTACCAGGCTCTGAGAACTGACTGTGCCACCCCTTTACCAGGCTCTGAGAACTGAGTGTGCCACCCCCTTTACCAGGCTCTGAGAACTGACTGTGCCACCCTTTACCAGGCTCTGAGAACTGACTGTGCCACCCCTTTACCAGGCTCTGAGAACTGACTGTGCCACCCCTTTACCAGGCTCTGAGAACTGACTGTGCCACCCCTTTACCAGGCTCTGAGAACTGACTGTGCCACCCCTTTACCAGGCTCTGAGAACTGACTGTGCCACCCCTTTACCAGGCTCTGAGAACTGACTGTGCCACCCCCTTTACCAGGCTCTGAGAACTGACTGTGCCAGGATTCGCCGCGCGGCGACATTCGCAAAAGTTCAATTTTTTGAACTTTCTGCGGCGGATTCGCGCGGCGACCCATTGATCCTGCGGCAAGATTGGGCGAACTGGGCGGCGCGAATTTTCTCGCCGCGCCAGGTGTGAACACAGCATTAGACCTAGTTAAGGTCTGTTGGCTGTGTGGGCCAGCTGGAGCCATCATTCACCATCTTCAGCTGTCTACTTGGGCTTAGGCTCCACTAAAGTGCTCCAAGAGCAACATAGCCTGCGCTGAGAAGGAAAGAATCATTTGAAAAGAGGACAAAGTACAAAGAAAACGTCCATAAAGACCGTGATTTATGGACGATAATACCGAGAGAACGCTGGGCTGCTGCTCTTGTTCTGGTCTGGGTCTTTTGTCTACAAAGACGGACAGTTAACGTGAGGTCAGTCCCAGGATAAGTCGGGTGACTGCTGTTTAGACAGATGAGAAGACCTGTTTTCATTAGCTTAGCCATGAAGCAACACCCCAGGCGCTAAAGTCTCACTCCCTCAGCCGTAGACGAGAGGTCGTACTCTATGTACATGTAGCAGGGACCACAAGGTCCTTTCATTTCCTACTGTAGAAGAAAACTAGTCCAAAACATTATTAAAAAAGAAGAAAAATATATATACATCATAAAACTACATTGTGAAAGGATCATACTTGATGTTTTTTAAATTGGTTAAAACTATGAGCATGATATGATCCTAAAGAAAGCCAGACCAGCTCCAGATTTCTCCTCAGTAAAGAGTCTTGAAGTCTGTGAGAGTCGGAAGCTCAAACCTTGTTGTGTTTGTATTAAGTGGGGTGACAGTGAAAACATGGCAGCCATATTGTCAGTGAGAAGGCATCCAAGTAAAGCCTTTCCTTTTTTGACTCTGAAACCATTTAGTGTTGTCTTTTATTATGGTCAGTCTGTCTAATGGAAGTTCTCCAGCCTCATAAAACACACAGATGCTATTTCACCTCAGTGGCCTTCCTTGGGTGAAGACATGTAGTCCTCAACAGCCACTGCCCCTCCCAGTTCTAACCTTTCCATACAGCATGACAAAACAATCTCAATTTGTAGGTATTCTCTAAACACAAATGTAATCACGTAAACAATCAGAAGATGAAGCGTGCAGTCCTCTGGGGGGTTTGCTCCCAAATAAAGACATTCAACCTGCCGAGGAATCAATCTGTACGACACATTACTGTAAACACACCTAGGAAAGCTTAACTTGGACCAAGCAGATGTGTGTTCGTTACCTGATAAGGATGCTTAAGTGACTCTTAGGCATGTCTTCTCTGATTTGTTATACACCAACAAAGAAGTGATGTTGAAGCATATAGTAACAGTGGTGCTGTGGAATGGGCGACCGCGTCTCTTTAACCGGGCTTGGGGTCGCAGCGAGTGAACCAGCAAGCTTTAGCACTCTCACGGTCGGAGTTGAGAGAGTTGAGATTGGCGACTTTGTCGTTATATCTGGCGACTTTCCAGACCCCTTTGGCGACTTCATTAGTCTAAAGCGACCAACGACAAATCTAGCGAGTTTTTCTGGTCATTTGGGAAATGATTGTGTAGACAGAGCTCTGCAAAAGCATGTAATCCCGTTCTGCGGTTCACGTTACAACCGAGCTCAGGAGAGCCAAATAATACGGTGTGACGTGTGGCAGTTGAGGAATGCGGCTGGCATCGACCTCTGAACCTGTTACAGCTTTTGCTTTTTCACACTCAAATGCTGAGTTTTGCAGTATTTTCAATAAGTTTGTAAATACGTAAATAGTTAGTTTATAAACTACCCGGTCAGCCTTTTCTGTTCATTTTACCTCTTTCAGAATTGCATATTAGCCTATGCAAATTAGTTGATTACGCCATCTAGCTACTTCTAGCTACTTTTGGGAGAGCCAACAGTTAGGCTAGCCTACTTCCCTGACAGAGGAGTTGGCAACACTGGGAGTTTAGTCTTGGCCAGATCCACGCTGTTCTACAAACCCGTTAGGCCAACTGACACGTTAATGAGTGTGTGTGCCAGCTGGCGGTATCTCCCCCCGGGACTGGGAACACCAGCCAGCTTGGTCTCACTCTGAGATAGACACAGACGTACAACAGAACACGCAGAGTGGGCACGGCTCCTTAAATGTGTTCTACCATAGCATCCTGGACCTAGCGTCTCATGTGATAGTCTATCATGGGATACGTTTGATAGAATGTATTTTGTCAAAGGGATTTGTAAATGTTCTTCGTTGAGAGGAAGCTGGAGCACACCCTCTCTTTAGCGAGGTGCCGACTGACGGTGGGATGACTAGAGGAAGGTAGGTACTTTAGTAGTGCTTCCTCTCCCATTGCAGTCCATGTTATGGAGGCAGGCCACTCAGTCTCTCCGTTATACTGGGGTGGAACTGGTCTCACTATCTCAGTCTCTCTGTTATACTGAGGTGGAACTGGTCTCACTATCTCAGTCTCTCTGTTATACTGGGGTGGAACTGGTTTCACTATCTCAGTCTCTCCGTTATACTGGGGTGGAACTGGTCTCACTATCTCAGTCTCTCTGTTATACTGGGGTGGAACTGGTCTCACTATCTCAGTCTCTCCGTTATACTGGGGTGGAACTGGTCTCACTATCTCAGTCTCTCTGTTATACTGGGGTGGAACTGGTCTCACTATCTCAGTCTCTCTGTTATACTGGGGTGGAACTGGTTTCACTATCTCAGTCTCCGTTATACTGGGGTGGAACTGGTCTCACTATCTCAGTCTCTCTGTTATACTGGGGTGGAACTGGTCTCACTATCTCGGTCTCTCTGTTATACTGGGGTGGAACTGGTCTCTCTATCTCGGTCTCTCCGTTATACTGGGGTGGAACTGGTCTCACTATCTCGGTCTCCCTGTTATACTGGGGTGGAACTGGTCTCACTATCTCAGTCTCTCTGTTATACTGGGGTGGAACTGGTCTCACTATCTCGGTCTCTCCGTTATACTGGGGTGGAACTGGTCTCACTATCTCAGTCTCTCTGTTATACTGGGGTGGAACTGGTCTCACTATCTCAGTCTCTCTGTTATACTGGGGTGGAACTGGTCTCACTATCTCAGTCTCTCCGTTATACTGGGGTGGAACTGGTCTCACTATCTCAGTCTCTCTGTTATACTGGGGTGGAACTGGTCTCACTATCTCAGTCTCTGTTATACTGGGATGGAACTGGTCTCACTATCTCAGTCTCTTGTTATACTGGGATGGAACTGGTCTCACTATCTCAGTCTCTGTTATACTGGGATGGAACTGGTCTCACTATCTCAGTCTCTCTGTTATACTGGGGTGGAACTGGTCTCACTATCTCAGTCTCTCTGTTATACTGGGGTGGAACTGGTCTCACTATCTCAGTCTCTCTGTTATACTGGGGTGGAACTGGTCTCACTATCTCAGTCTCTCTGTTATACTGGGGTGGAACTGGTCTCACTATCTCGGTCTCTCTGTTATACTGGGCTGGAACTGGTCTCACTATCTCAGTCCCTCTGTTATACTGGGGTGGAACTGTTTTCACTATCTCGGTCTCTCTGTTATACTGGGGTGGAACTGGTCTCACTATCTCAGTTTCTCTATTATACTAGGGTGGAACTGGTCTCACTATCTCAGTCTCTCCGTTATACTGGGGTGGAACTGGTCTCACTATCTCAGTCTCTCTGTTATACTGGGGTGGAACTGGTCTCACTATCTCAGTCTCTCTGTTATACTGGGGTGGAACTGGTCTCTCTATCTCTGAGAGGAGGAGACTTAGAGCAGCAGCTTCTGAGATGTGAAGCCTGGATGTACGTACTTAATACACGTGCTTCCTTTGGGCTCAATATTGATTATGATTTGAGGCCCTTTTTGTAATTTTGCAATAAGTATTATTTTATTTTTTTGTGATTTTGCAATTATTATTTTTCGGTAACATGTTCTTGTGATGTATACTTACAATTGTGTAACCATGATTATTGTAACATTTGTTTGGATAATTGCATGATTGAACTGTTACTGACGCTCATTGGCTCTGCACACCTGTTAGTGATTGAGCTGTTTATAAATGACTGATTCTATATAAATGACTGATTCTAACTCAATGTGACGCCACCCTGACGAAGGCTACAGGCCAAAACGCGTAGGTGTTTATTATGGTGCATTAAAGTATTCACTTTTAAGGAGACCCAGAGTGTGTGACTTTCCTACTTTCCACAAAGTGATTTGTACATAAAGCGTCATATTTGGTTGTTTTTGGACCAGAATGCATGTAGCTTAGGTTTGAGAGTCTGGCATGTTGCTTAGCTCTAAGCATATCCCTTAGACCTCAGGTAGGCTATTCAGTGGGATATTCCTAAATTAGAATGATGGTGGAACTACTCTTTTCCAGAGCTGTGGTGACAGGCTAGTGGAGGCAGGTTGTTTCAGCTAAAGCTAACAGCCCTATACCCTGGCACGCACTGAAAGGAAGGGCTTCCCATGCTAACCCCAGGTCAAACAGCAGGCTGTGTGTGTGTCTGTGGGAGGCAGAGGGATGCCACTGCCTGTGCTGTTAATAGGCCATGGTTACCGGGCCATTAACATGGTGTGTGTGTGTGTGCATGCCTTAGTAACAGTATGTTTCTCTGGTGTAACAGTATGTAACAGTATGTTTCTCTGGTGTAACAGTATGTTTCTCTTGTGTAACAGTATGTTTCTCTGGTGTAACGGTATGTTTCTCTGGTGTAACGGTATGTTTCTCTGGTGTAACGGTACGTTTATCTGGTGTAACGGTACGTTTCTCTGGTGTAACGGTATGTTTCTCTGGTGTAACAGTATGTTTCTCTGGTGTAACGGTATGTTTCTCTGGTGTAACGGTATGTTTCTCTTGTGTAACAGTGTTTCTCTGGTGTAACAGTATGTTTCTCTGGTTTAACGGTACGTTTTTCTGGTGTAACGGTATGTTTCTCTGGTGTAACGGTATGTTTCTCTGGTGTAACGGTATGTTTCTCTGGTGTAACGGTATGTTTCTCTGGTGTAACGGTATGTTTCTCTGGTGTAACGGTATGTTTCTCTGGTGTAACGGTATGTTTCTCTGGTGTAACGGTATGTTTCTCTTGTGTAACGGTACGTTTCTCTGGTGTAACGGTATGTTTCTCTGGTGTAACGGTATGTTTCTCTGGTGTAACGGTATGTTTCGCTGGTGTAACGGTATGTTTCTCTGGTGTAACAGTATGTTTCTCTGATGTAACAGTGTGTCTCTGGTGTAACAGTATGTTTCTCTGGTGTAACAGTATGTTTCTCTGTTGTAACGGTATGTTTCTCTAGTGTAACGGTATGTTTCTCTGGTGTAACGGTATGTTTCTCTGGTGTAACAGTATGTTTCTCTGGTGTAACGGTATGTTTCTCTGGTGTAACGGTATGTTACTCTGGTGTAACGGTATGTTTCTCTAGTGTAACGGTATGTTTCTCTGGTGTAACGGTATGTTTCTCTGGTGTAACAGTATGTAACGGTATGTTTCTCTGGTGTAACGGTATGTTTCTCTGGTGTAACGGTATGTTTCTCTGGTGTAACAGTATGTAACGGTATGTTTCTCTGGTGTAACGGTATGTTTCTCTGGTGTAACGGTATGTTTCTCTGGTGTAACGGTATCTTACTCTGGTGTAATGGTATGTTTCTCTGGTGTAACGGTACGTTTCTCTGGTGTAACGGTATGTTTCTCTGGTGTAACAGTATGTTTCTCTGGTGTAACGGTATGTTTCTCTGGTGTAACAGTATGTAACGGTATGTTTCTCTGGTGTAACGGTATGTTTCTCTGGTGTAACGGTATGTTTCTCTAGTGTAACGGTATGTTTCTCTGGTGTAACGGTATGTTTCTCTGGTGTAACGGTATGTTTCTCTGGTTTCCCAGGTGGAACTGTGGCAGCCTAACAGCGCCTCTCTGATCAGACACAACGCCACCGTGGACGTGCACGTGAGACGAAATGACACACTAGCACTACGTGCACGTTTGCAGGAGGAGCGCCTTGACTTCAAGTAAGGGACCACCCCTACACTGTCAAACACACCCACACACACAGACAAACACACACACACACACACACACACACACACACACACACACACACACACACACACACACACACACACT
>NC_140242.1:1421738-1439238 GCF_949987555.1 Borostomias antarcticus | reverse complement strand
GGAGTTTGCATGTTCTCCCTACCCAATACGAAACCCAATACGAAAAACATACAGTAGAACAGATGCTCTTCAGTGCGGTCGCTGACCAGGACCTGGACTGAGCACTTGGACTTGGTCCCATGAACGATGGCCGCCCACTGTTCTTGGCTGCCCCTGGAGGAGGACAGCCTGGATGGGAAAAATGCAGAAGACAAATTCCACCGGCGACCCCTGAAGTTGTGTGTGTGCTGTGTTGCCGCGTGTGTATACTTGTGTGTGTCACTGCCAGGTGGCTAATTAAAGACCCAGCCTTGAGGTACTGTAATTATTAAAACCAACAGTACAGTAGTATCGGCATTTGGCCTCTAGGGGGCAGAGATTGCCTCATTCCCTAAAGCAGATTAACCTTGAACTGAGCCTGTTTATAGAGCAGGTATTACCTATCCGCCAATCTGCCCCCTCTAATCTGTCCAGTCCCACTAGTAATTAGAGGGTAAAGGGAGATATGTCCACAGAGCGTTGACCAATCCGTGACAACGCACACAGGTGCGCGCTCTCTCTCTCCCCGTTATCCAATCAAATGTGGACAGTGTCTGAATGAGCATAGACAGTGCTGCATGATACACATTAACCCTTTTAACCCCTTTTAACACCAAAGTGACAACATTTCAAATATTAATTGGATTTTCCCTATAATACTAGAAAGCGCAATTTCTCAGCTTTCAGCAAGTGTTGGAGTGAGGAATTTTTTAGATTTGTTAGATATTTTTTAATATTATTAAATATTTGTTAGATATTTTTAAAATGTTGCCAGTGACGTGGTCGTATTAAAAGGGTTAATAAGTCTCTGACGTTCTGCTGCAGGCCCTCAACGCCTACCAGTATGACTCTGTGATGAGACGCCTGATGAACCAGCTGAACTTCTACATCATGCCTGTCTTCAACGTGGACGGATACCACTTCAGCTGGACAACGGTGAGTCCCTCCAACACGCTGTAGGACAGTTGACCGGCTCTGGGGTTACACTGTACTGTGACCACAGAGATTAAAACTAGATAGATACAGTAGGTAGGTAGGTAGGTAGATAGATAGATAGATAGATAGATAGATAGATAGATAGATAGATAGATAGATCATGACCCCTGAACTTGATTGTTGTTGTTCTACCCCACTAGGACCGCTTCTGGAGGAAGACGCGGTCCAAAAACGCCAAGTACCACTGCAGGGGCGTGGACGCCAACCGGAACTGGAAGGTGAAGTGGTGCGGTGAGTCTGGCGGAAACGACCTTGATCTGACCCTTGACCTGACCAGAACTCACAGTGACTGTGACCTTGACCTCACCAGAACTCACAGTGACCGTGACCTTGACCTGAGCAGAACTCAGTGAGGCTGAATGAATGTGAAGTACGGCAAAGAAGTGAAACAGACAAACTGAAACGATTGAAAACACACATGCTTGCAGGGATTATGTGTTCTCTCTCTTCCTCTCTATCACTTTCCCTCTCTCCCTCTCTCTCTGCTTTCTCTCTCTCTTTCTCTCTGCTCTATCTCACTTTCTCTCTCTTTCTCTCTCTCTCTCTTCCTGTCTCTGCTCTATCTCACTTTCTCTCTGTTCCTCTCTCTCTCTCTTTCTCTCTGTATCCACTACCACTGAGTGATGAGTCCCTTGGTCCTAGACCAGCCTAATGGAAGAAAGCTGTGGATTAAATGTTTGTGCGGTGACATGACAGTGATGCTGTTTGATGGGACTTTTTTGGGCTCTCCCACATGGGAGGCGTGCTGTGTCAGCATCTCTCTTGGGGGGCAGGGGGGGGGGGGGTGCCCTCACTCGCTAATTGGAACGTGAGGAGAGAAAGGACAGGGAGAAAGAACAGGATGTACATGTGTGGAGATAGAGAGGGTCCATGTGGTATTGATTAGGGAGGGGATGGGAGCTGCTTAGTGGATGCTGGAGTATTGATGTATCATACTGTAACTGCTGAATGGGTTTCTCTGACTGGTGTTCATTCACAGACCCCAGAAGGCAGGTTGTCTTTCTGAATGGAGGCTGTACCTCTGTGGTTACCTTGTACCACAACCCCAGCTCCCTCACTCCCCGAGCTGCAGGCCTACAGGGCTGTGTTCAGTTATGGTGTTCAGTTATGGTGTTCAGTTATGGTACGGTGCAGACCTACAGTACAGTGCTGTGTTCAGTTATGGTGTTCAGTTATGGTGTTCAGTTATGGTGTTCAGTTATGGTGTTCAGTTATGGTACGGTGCCCACTACCCAGGATACCAAGGTCTACTCAGCTGGCAGGCGCAGAGGGGAGAGAGAGAGAGATGTTAAACACAATAGCGCACACACACATACACACACACACACACACACACACACACACACACACACATACTGTTCATACTCACATACACACACACACACACACACACACACACACACACACACACTCACTCACACACTCACTCACTCACTCACTCACTCACTCACTCACTCACTCACTCACTCACTCACTCACTCACTCTCACACACACACACACACACACATACTGTTCATACTCACACACACACACACACACACACACACACACACACACACACACACACACACACATACTGTTCATACTCACACACACACACACACACACACTCACTCACTCACTCACTCACTCACTCACTCACACACACACACACACACACACACTCAGAAGAACACACTTTCCGCACTATTCATTACTGGGACTAAAATGATGACATCCACATAATTACAGGTCTGGCCCCTTGTTTGTATAAAACAGAAAGGAAATGACAAATCTATGTGTCGCACAGGTTAATGAATAAACAAATTATTTAAATCCCTTTGAAAAATGTGGGAGTACAGAACAGGTAACCTGCTCCCCAAGCCCCATTACTGGCCGTTATCCAGGGAGCGATCACACATCCTAGAGGAGGGGCTTTGACAGGGGGAATGTTCCAGATGCATTCAATCTCTGTCTATTCATTTAGGATATTGTGCGTGGTGCTCTTTGCTCTTGGCCCACAAGTCTAATTCCCTATATATTAGCGGATAGTGTCAATATGAATTAGGCTCTGTGTGTTGGATTGTGATTGTTTGCTAACATCCTCTCAGATCCGACTCAGTCATGTCTGCAGGTTACTGCGTGTCACACATCCAGCGTTTATTTTTGGATCACTCATGTCATTCGAGGTGTACAGTATGGGGAATATACAGAGTGTAATGAACAGCAAGCCTTGGAAGTCGGGATCAAAGCCTTGTTTTGAACTGAGAATAGAAGTCCTCAGAGATGTGTGCTGTGTGTGGATACATACTCCAGATACAGTATGTATCTCCAATGCTGTTGCCCAGCTACATTACAAGCTGAAAAGACACCATCATGATGACTCTGACTACATGACGTATTGTGGTTGTGGTTGGTCTCTCTCTGTGTTCATTTTGACAGCAGATTTTGACTAAAATGCTATTTAGTTTAGTTAGTCTAGTTTTAGTTGACTAAATAATATTACGAGTTTTAGTTGACTAAATCTACAGTAGATTTAGTAGACTAAAATCGAATGGGATTAGTTGAAGTGTAAGGCATTATTTAACCATTTCTCTAGAATTTCCAAACTCATACAGTACACACTACTCGAGGAAATATCTATTAAATTGATGGACAAAGATACTGAATTCCATTTCTATGCGCTCTCTCGGCCTGTGCCTGAGTTTTTTTCAGCGCGAGCCACAACTTTCACGGAAATCTCAGCATTCTAATTGGATCTCTTCCCAAATCGTTCCTCCCTCACATTTTCCTCTAGTTTTCATTTGTTGACGAATATTGTCATTAGATTTCGTCATTCGTTTTCGTCATCATACATTTGTTTTTATTTAGTTATCATCTTGTGATGATAACTAACTAAGGTTGTTGACAAATCATTTTCGTCATAGTTTTCGTTGACAAAATGAACGCTGGTCTCTGTCCCCCCCCAGACGAGGGCGCCTCCTCCCACCCCTGCGATGACACGTACTGCGGGCCCTTCCCCGAGTCCGAGCCCGAGGTCAAGGCGGTGGCCAGGTTCCTGAGGAAGCACAAGAAGAGAGTGAAGGCCTACATCTCCATCCACGCCTACGCCCAGATGCTTCTCTACCCGTACTCCTACAAATACGCCACCATCCCCAACTTCAACTGTGTGGTGAGGGACGCTTCTAGATCGCAGGCCGTGTTAAAGTATTTTTATACTTGGTTTAAAAATAAGAGCACGCGAGTGGTCGGTCAAGCTGGTTTTAAACAAAGGCAATATTTTTATTCTGTTACGATTCTGCAGAGTCGGACTCTAGCACAGGAAGTGAATCCAGGCAGAGTGAGTCAGATGTGGACGAGGTCGATAGGTTATATAGTGAAAAAGGAAGTGACATAGTTTCAGGATGAAGAGGACAGGGAAGTGATGTCACACAGGGAAGAATTTGTAGTTTTAACAGACTGATCTATGAGAACGAACTACAAAGAACAACAGTCAAGTAGGAAAATAGAACACTTTGTTGAGACTTGAAATTCATTCACAGCCGCAATCAACCAATCGCTGAAATCACACTTTAAATCGAACGAATCATCTTCATCGGCTTTGAATATGAGTTGTTGTTATCCAGGCAGCGAGTGATGGACAGGCATGACCTTTGCCCCCTTGCAGGAGTCGGCAGCCCAGAGTGCGGTGTCGGCGCTGTACTCTGCCTATGGGGTGAGGTACAGATATGGGCCCGCCTCCACCACCCTGTGTGAGTCACACTCTTCCTCTTCTTCTTCATACACAGATGTTTGTTTAAAGCTGCATGAGATTACTTTTTTATAGTGAAATATTAAGGGCTTTCTGCTAATAGTTTATGAATTGATCTAGAATGTATGAATTGATCTAATTGGCTAGTTCACTGGACTGCGGGTATACTGGTAGTGTCCAAGTATATCACAACCAGAGGGGCCGCCAAAGTGCCGAGTTATCTCATGCAGCTTTAAGTGTGCTCTAAAACATTTTGAAAGTTCAAAGTTCACCACAAGGGGGGGCTGATATATTTCTACCTGGCCGTGCCACACTGTCCCCCCCCCCCACCCCACCCACACACAGACGTCAGCTCCGGGAGCTCCATGGACTGGGCCTACCGGAACGGTATCCCCTACGCCTTCGCCTTCGAGCTGCGAGACACCGGCTACTTCGGCTTCCTGCTGCCGGAGTCGCTCATCAACCCCACCTGCACCGAGACCATGAGGGCCGTGAGGACCATCGCCTCGGGCCTCCTGAAGAAGTGTGACGAGACCGACAGGGACACATTTCCATTCATGGGATAACGGGGATCCGGGCGCGCCGGGACACGAGGCTCGGAGCTTTACAGGCGGGGGACGGCCTGCCTCTAGAGGACAGAAGGGGGTGCTGTTATTCGGGGCTGTGTTCTTGACATTAGGCTTCTTCTTTGGAAGAAGGCGACTTTTAACTTGTGGTGGTGGGTTAAGGCATGCTCGTTTATCACACGGGCTAGCAGTCTTGGAGGACAGACATTATTACATGGCACTTGATCTCAAAGACTGCTTCGGTATCAGACGAGGGCCATATCAACTAAACTGTTTACAACATATGGTGGACACAAGCACTTTGACTGACTTCTTTTTCAAAACGGACTTATTAAGTCAGCTGACTTCTTTGTCGTTTGTGGTTCAAACGTACGTACGTGTGTCCAGCGGGGTACGAGTGGCTGGATCTCAGGTGTTCACTCGGTGTAGAGGCTGTTGGGCCCAGAACCCAGGACCCCCCCCCCCCTACCCTCCCCCGCCCCAAGCTGGGGACCAGATGACTGGGTCTGTCTCTACTGGAGAACCAGAGGAGACCGCAGGGGGGCACTGAGGCGCCGACGCTCAACATCACAGCATAAACGAGGACACGACGGTGTCCCCAAAAAGTTTACTTTTGATATATACGATGTACATTTACAGTTTAATGAAATGTAATAAACATTTGCAACGTATATACACATGCTCATATTTTCATTGCTGGCATGTCTATTACAATATTTTATACGGGACTGTCAGGAACAAATTCATTTTGAGGGGGAAAACATCTTAATCTGAATGGCGTGTCATGTTGGTTTTATATGCAAATGACTAACAGGCTGTGTCCCCCATGTCTGCTCTGTATTAAATCTTTCATGTTAATAGCTGGCTTACAGGCAGCAAGCTGACATAGTCATGCGTTACTTCATCATTATGTATTTATGCAAACAAATGATTAGGGGAGTCTGGTTGGAGGCACTCAAATTTACCTCAGCCTACCTCAAAACATGAAGATAAAAGTATTTGTTTGGCAGGGTTTGTTTGGCAGTCTCCTCATCCAACTGTCAATTTGTCAGCCATGCAGTAACATGCTGATACGGTAGCTCTACCCCCTCCTCCCTTCATCTGTCTCTCCTGTCATTAGGTTGACGTTAAATTATACCCGTCCTACCCCTCTGACAGAACCCGATGAACCCTTCTGAATGTAGGGGGATTCTCTCTCTCTCAGTTCTAGTACCTAGTTTTAAGTGTCGCATACTCGGAAGATGTTCACCCTCCAATTGGAAACTGATATTTTTCTACTGGGATGTGTACTTAAAAGTAGCTGCCAGATTGTAAGAAAGTTAACAATGAGCAAATCACAGCTTTTAGCTTGTAGTTCTCTATCTCTCTCTCTCTCTCTCTCTCCCTCTCTTTCATGTCCCTTTAAGTAAACTGTATCTCTTTCCCTCTCAGGCATATAGAGCAACACAACACAACATCCTTTGATGGAAGAGCTTGACGCCAAGCATCACAACAGCAAACTAGACAAAGAACAGGCAGGCTATGTTCATTATCCCAAACATGAGGCCGTTAGACCCATTGCAACGAATGAGAAACAGAAGTGTTTTTCTGAAGTGTTCTTTCTCGGAAATCTCTCTCTTTAACATTGCAAACTGAATGTAATAGAATAGAACATGTTTGTAATTGTTTGTCCTTTACAGCATCTTATCATTGCTAATCAGTTCCTCATTCCAGTCCTAGGTACCCAGCTAGACCCAATCTGGCAGCAAGGGCAGGGGGTGGGTTTGAGTGCACAAGGGGGGGGTTAACTGTCCAGGCAGAGGGCTGGTGGGGAGAGATAATACGTTGTGTGGGGGGGGGATCTGTCTTTTGTGAGTCAGCGTTGTCCTCGATTGGCCCTGACTCTAAGGCCTGATTTAGACCTGTAGTCTTGATGGTTATTTTACACTAAACCATCATTATGTGCATAGTTCCACATTGTGCTGTAGTCATCAATGAATGGGTTACAGTGTAGCGTTAATAATCATCTCTAATGGATTCCCCCGTAGAGATTGAAATGTACAGCACAGTAGGCCCCATCTCTGGGTGTCTCTCTCTCTCTCTCTCTCTCTCTCTCTCTCTCTCTCTCTCTCTGGGGGGGGGGGGCATCTCTGGGTGTCTCTCTCTCTCTCTGGGGGGCCCATCTCTGGGTGTCTCTCTCTCTCTCTCTCTCTCTCTCTCTGGGGGGCACCATCTCTGGGTGTCTCTCACTCTCTCTCTCTCTCTCTCTCTCTCTCTCTCTCTCTCTCTCTCTCTGGGGGGGTACGGTTCAGATCCTCTCTAGTCAGAAGAACCACACAACGCCCTTTCAGCTCCAACTTTGGAAGACTACCCTTCCCAGCATGCCTGAGCAAAGATGTCACAACACACGGTCGTGTGACCATGACCTATCAGATGTAAACACGGCCTCACTTAAAATGTTAATCATAATCCATATCCCTGATCTGCCCAAAGTTGCGTTGCTGCCATCACAGATGATCTGGTGAGTTAGTGTGAAGGAAGAAGTATGGTTGTTTGTGCCGTACAGTAGCCTATACATTCAGACCAGTCTGAGGGTGAAGTATGGTTGTTTGTGCCGTACAGTAGCCTATACATTCAGACCAGTCTGATGGGGGAATAAAAGCTTCCCTCTCACCAGATGTTGTCACATTCTCCGGTCTACAGTTTACTGCTGGGGTAATTAATAGGCATCTCCTCTATGATGCCAACAGGAACATGCCATCAGTGGCTGTCGCAATTAATTCAATGTGACTGACAGAGCAATGCTGATCTATTGCTAGTTACTATTAGTCACTCAGGACATTATGTAAATTAGTGGCCACAGTACACTGATGTTTTCTTAGTTAAACTTTTGCTTCCATATCTTGAATATGGAGAGGGACAGGATTTTCTTGATGTATCCATAGTGAGGGTAGTCAAATAAGAAATGTCAAATGAAACAGTACCACATTTATTTACACACAGAATGAGCTCAGCCACATACACACTACCACTCATAGAGATTAATGCAGTCAACTCCAAATGCAATACCTTTCTATTTTATTAAACACAATTTACCACAGCTCATTCAGCAGAAGCTAGTGTGAATTGTTGCATAGGCTTCTTATCAATCAATCAATCAAAGCTTTATCATCTTATGTGACATAATGATCATTTTTTCTGAGTGTCAGGGAAGGTGAGTGTTCAGTCTGACCAGTGTGTCAAAGCCAGAGAGAGAACTTTCTGAGGGTCAATAGCACCTCCTATCGTGCCTCTGTAATATCCTTGGTGGATTTGTATTGCGAAGCAGCCTACACTTAGCCTACTGTATGATGACACGCACACTCACACCCTCCATACTCCTCTCTCTCTCTCTCTCTCTCTCCCTCTCCCTCTCTCTCTCTCTCTCTCTCTCTCTCTCTCCCCCCCTCTCTCTCTCTCTCTCTCTCTCTCTCTCTCTCTCTCTGCCGCCTCACTGCGGCCGTGCAGCGTGTCCTGACGTCGCTTCCTCCCAACATGGCGCAGGCAGGTTGCTAGTGGAAGTGGAAGGGATCTACCCCACCTTGTGTGTTCACGTTACCCCACCTTGTGTGTTCTCGTCTGCATGTTTGTGAGGACGACAGCGACTGACCTCGTCCAGGGAGATCTATCTGGCTCGGCGGCCGGACAGGTGCTCCTCTCCCCGATTCCCGTGCGTCATGTATGAGGGCAGAAAGACGCACAACATGTTCCTAACCCGCGCTCTGGAGAAGATCCTAGCCGACAAGGAGGTTAGAAAGGCTCACCATTCGCAATTGCGCAAAGCCTGCGAGGTGGCATTGGGTGAGTGTGATGTTATATTATTACAATACCGGGCTGTCATCGATTTACACACGTCACGGCTGTAAACTTGACTCTTATTCTCTGAATGTCGCAACAACATTATTCACACATCGACGCGTCTATAGCCTAAGCCCTCCGAGAACTGGTCTTATTGCGCTGAGCCTTTATATTCTTCTTCCTGAAGTGCACGGAGGCAATGCGTGAAAGTGTCAGAGTGAGTGAAATACGGAAATGGTGCAACACACGTTAGGGTGGATGTAGGAGACACGTTAGGGTGGATAGGAGCCGTAGGGGACATCGAGTTGAGGGTGCGAATATCAGTCTGCTACTGTCCGACTTGAGTGGGTGTGAAGGGAAAAGTACAGCCTGTGTTGAATTGATGACAAGGAGACTGTCTGTCTTTAGATAGCCTACATCGGTGCTGTCTTGTCACCGCGACTGCATGGGACAGGGAGCCGGACAGGGAGCGGGTCGGGGTGTCCGTGTCCCCAGCGCGTCCCCAGCGTGTCCCCAGAGCGTGTCCCCAGCGCGTCCCCAGCGTGTCCCCAGAGCGTGTCCCCAGCGCGTCCCCAGCGTGTCCCCAGCGTGTCCCCAGAGCGTGTCCCCAGAGCGTGTCCCCAGCGCGTCCCCAGCGTGTCCCCAGCGTGTCCCCAGAGCGTGTCCCCAGAGCGTGTCCCCAGAGCGTGTCCCCAGAGCGTGTCCCCAGAGCGTGTCCCCAGAGCGTCCCCAGAGCGTCCCCAGAGCGTGTCCCCAGCGTGTCCCCAGCGTGTCCCCAGAGCGTGTCCCCAGCGTGTCCCCAGAGCGTGTCCCCAGCGTGTCCCCAGAGCGTGTCCCCAGCGTGTCCCCAGAGCGTGTCCCCAGAGCGTGTCCCCAGAGCGTGTCCCCAGAGCGTGTCCCCAGAGCGTGTCCCCAGCGTGTCCCCAGAGCGTGTCCCCAGAGCGTGTCCCCAGAGCGTGTCCCCAGCGTGTCCCCAGCGTGTCCCCAGAGCGTGTCCCCAGAGCGTGTCCCCAGAGCGTGTCCCCAGAGCGTGTCCCCAGAGCGTGTCCCCAGAGCGTGTCCCCAGAGCGTGTCCCCAGAGCGTGTCCCCAGAGCGTGTCCCCAGCGTGTCCCCAGCGTGTCCCCAGAGCGTGTCCCCAGAGCGTGTCCCCAGAGCGTGTCCCCAGAGCGTGTCCCCAGAGCGTGTCCCCAGAGCGTGTCCCCAGAGCGTGTCCCCAGCGTGTCCCCAGCGTGTCCCCAGAGCGTGTCCCCAGAGCGTGTCCCCAGAGCGTGTCCCCAGAGCGTGTCCCCAGCGTGTCCCCAGCGTGTCCCCAGCGTGTCCCCAGAGCGTGTCCCCAGAGCGTGTCCCCAGAGCGTCCCCAGCGTGTCCCCAGAGCGTGTCCCCAGAGCGTGTCCCCAGAGCGTGTCCCCAGAGCGTGTCCCCAGAGCGTGTCCCCAGAGCGTGTCCCCAGAGCGTGTCCCCAGAGCGTCCCCAGCGTGTCCCCAGCGTGTCCCCAGAGCGTGTCCCCAGAGCGTGTCCCCAGCGTGTCCCCAGAGCGTGTCCCCAGAGCGTGTCCCCAGAGCGTGTCCCCAGAGCGTGTCCCCAGAGCGTGTCCCCAGAGCGTATCCCCAGAGCGTGTCCCCAGAGCGCGTCCCCAGAGCGCGTCCCCAGAGCGTGTCCCCAGAGCGTGTCCCCAGAGCGCGTCCCCAGAGCGTGTCCCCAGAGCGTGTCCCCAGAGCGCGTCCCTAGAGCGTGTCCCCAGAGCGTGTCCCCAGAGCGTGTCCCCAGAGCGTGTCCCCAGAGCGTGTCCCCAGCGCGTCCCCAGCGTGTCCCCAGAGCGTGTCCCCAGAGCGTGTCCCCAGAGCGTGTCCCCAGAGCGTGTCCCCAGCGTGTCCCCAGAGCGTGTCCCCAGAGCGTGTCCCCAGAGCGTGTCCCCAGAGCGTGTCCCCAGAGCGTGTCCCCAGAGCGTGTCCCCAGCGTGTCCCCAGAGCGTGTCCCCAGCGTGTCCCCAGAGCGTGTCCCCAGCGTGTCCCCAGAGCGTGTCCCCAGAGCGTGTCCCCAGAGCGTGTCCCCAGAGCGTGTCCCCAGCGGTCCATCACACCGCTGCAGGTGGAGGCGGTCGCGGAAACGCACCCCCATTGGAGGCGTTTTCACAAGTGTTATTTGAAACATAGGAAGAGAGAGGGATTCATCAAAAGGTCAAACTAGGTTTAGTTTATTTTGCCTTCAGGGCAATAGCCCCTATTTGAACACTACAGGGTGTGTGCGCAAGTAGCCTATATAGGCTTTGTTTGCACTTGGCTCGGAACAAGTTGGGTTGTGCTCTGCTACCTGAGAAATGTGACACTGCTGACCAAACAATGCGACCATCTTTGTTGAGAAGCCTGTAGGCTACTTCCCTTCTCTACAGTAGGCCATCTCTCTGCCGGGGTGGATAGGCTAGATGGGAGCTAAAGCACAACATTAACATACATTTTTGCATTATATCCTGTGCGTCTGACTGTGTTTGGCTTGTATTAAAACATCCTATAGAGGAACCCATCCAGCCCACTAGACTACAGCAGAGACAAGTGGATTTTGTGGCGGTAGGCTAGTTCAGATATAGGCAGGTATAATAGGCGGTCGTGAGGCTCTCTTGATATTCATGAAGTCTCTCTTTTACTGTAGTGGGCTACGAGCAGCGAGTCAGTCACATTCTGTAGGTGAGAATCTAGACAATCTTCTCATCTTTCATTTTTGTGATTTTTTCATCGAGTATGGCCAAGCTGGTCTGTTGGAGCCGAGGAACCCCCCGAGTGAAGTAATCACATGTCAAAACAATCGAGTGACCCAGTATACCGAACCACTGCCTTACATAATACCCCCCTGCCCCCCAGAGAGAAGGACACCTCTTCCTGTCTGCTGCCCGTCTACTGGCACCAGAGCCAGCCCGCCACCCTCCCTACCCACACAACTCACTCTCTACAACTGGACATCACTTGAAGCAACACCTGACCACACTTGAACACACCTTGCCTGTATTATGAACAATAACAATTGTGTAGGTCGGGAGTGTGGTGGGCTGGCTCTGGGAGAGACTCTTTCATACAATAGACAATTACAACTAACCCTGTACACATGTATACTTGAATGATATTGATTGAACCAATTGTTTATCAAATTGATAGACTGCTAGACTATGGATAGTAAATTGCCAGTTTGGGAACCTTTAAGGTCTGGCTGTGTAACTAGAAGTAACTTATTAGTGCTGATTCAATATTCAAGGAAGTGGCAGAAATCTTGATAAGATACTGTAAGGAAATGATAAGAATTCCAGTGTATCTGTACTGGTAATAATAAACTTTCCATTCTATTCTATTCTCTTCTACTCAGTAGCTGTTCTCTCCCTGAGCTCCCCACACAGCTGTTCTCTCCCTGAGCCCACCACACACAGTCTCTACCTAGCTGTTCTCTCCCTGAGCCCACCACACAGCTGTTCTCTCCCTGAGCCCACCACACACAGTCCCTACCTAGCTGTTCTCTCCCTGAGCCCACCACACAGCTGTTCTCTCCCTGAGCCCCCCACACACAGTCTCTACCTAGCTGTTCTCTCCCTGAGCCCACCACACAGCTGTTCTCTCCCTGAGCCCACCACACAGTCTCTACCTAGCTGTTCTCTCCCTGAGCCCACCACACAGCTGTTCTCTCCCTGAGCCCACCACACAGCTGTTCTCTCCCTGAGCCCCCCACACAGCTGTTCTCTCTCTGAGCCCACCACACAGCTGTTCTCTCTCTGAGCCCACCACACAGCTGTTCTCTCTCTGAGCCCCCCACACAGCTGTTCTCTCTCTGAGCCCCCCACACAGCTGTTCTCTCCCTGAGCCCCCCACACACAGTCCCTACCTACTGATCTCTCCCTGAGCCCACCACACAGCTGTTCTCTCCCTGAGCCCACCACACAGTCCCTACCTAGCTGTTCTCTCCCTGAGCCCACCACACAGTCCCTACCTAGCTGATCTCTCCCTGAGCCCACCACACAGTCTCTACCTAGCTGTTCTCTCTCTGAGCCCACTACACACAGTCTCTACCTAGCTGTTCTCTCTCTGAGCCCACCACACAGTCTCTACCTAGCTGTTCTCTCTCTGAGCCCACCACACACAGTCTCTACGTACTCAGTAGCTGTTCTCTCCTCGTACGGATGTGGGCTCGTTGTGCACATTATCGGTTAGCTACTGTATCGGTTAGCTACTGTACGAGGCTCTCCTTGTCCCTGTTGTTGCTCATAATGGAACATCACTCTTTTTTGTCATTGTCTGTTGATACACAGAGAGAGAGAGAGTGCTGAGAGAGAGATACAGAGAGAGAAAGAGAGAGAGAGAGAGAGATACAGAGAGAGAGAGAAAGAGAGAGAGAGAGAGAGTGCTTTCCCACAGAAACTGACCTTTTCTTTAGCACTGGAAATATTATCCGGCAGCTTAGCCTGTATCTCTCTCCCATTCTCAGAGAATGCCAGAGACATGACGGAAACTTCCACTTTATCTTAGGATCACACAGTCGTCTCATTTCCCTTTGATGAAAGGAACAGACGGTTTATTTTTATTTTTATGACAGAGGCTGACACGCTGAATCCTCTCAGACATCAAAACCACCTACATTTTGAATATAGAGAGTATATTCACACATGAAATCGAGGTGTACTCTATGGATGGGGACGGCATCGTCGTCATCTTCACGCCTGTCCGGTCGTATCAGATGTGTGAATACTGAAGTTGTCGGAGCTGCGCCGCTGTAGAGGTCATGTAGAGGTCATTTCCAGGTCAGTGCGGAGAAGCTCCACTCCAGTCCGGCTGAAGGAGTCGTTTTCCGTCCTGTGGGAGGTGACCGTGGGCCAGTTGGGGGGTCAAAGTTCAGGGGTGCTGCTGGACACGCATAACTACCATTCCTGAGCCCTCCCCTCGCGCAGCTCACAGCTGCCTGTGAACACACCCAGCCCCCAGACCAGGGGCCCGCCGCCCGCTGCTGACCACCAAGCACTTAACCTTCAACTTCGGGAGCAGTCAGCTAGTTGAATAGCGCCGTCTATCTACAGTAGGACATGGCGTAGCGGGGTAACGTCTACATAATTCACCCGCCTAGCTGTTATTTACGGGTTGTCGATGGAACAGCACCGGAGGGCAGGTAGAGTAGAGTGCAGTGTACGCCGCGATGCTGTTCCGCCTCCCGAGATGAGAGTCGACATGATGGATGCTTCCGGAAACAGAGCAGCTATTGTTCCTCCACACTGAGTGTGCTCTGTGCAGCGGCAGTGCTGGTCCAGTCAGCGCAACGTCCAGAATCACGTCCAGACGTCCCTGAATCCATACACATTATCTCTTGAGAGACATGCTAAGTATTGTAGTGTAGGAAAGAGGCTTGAGGCGTATTGTAATGTGGATCTAATACCTGGCCTCCCATAGAGCGAGGTGGGCTGGAGTTTCTGAGGATTTGTCAAAGTTCCTTAGTTCCGTTTCTTTTGGAGTTGTTGTTTTTTTTTGCCTGAATTCTCTGCATAAGCCAGCCTGTAAGCCAGCGCAGCTTGGAGAGCAAATGTCCGATTGTCCGTATGTTCTGGCGTTGTTGACCTGCAGTTCTATGTTGCTACCACAAGAGGCAGTGGTCCCAGAACATCAAAACAAAAAGACTCCACAGATTTCCCAGGTGGCCGAGTGGATAGTGCTCTGCCTAAGGGTGTACAAATCGGTGCTCTAGTGGCAAACTTTATTCGTTTCAAGAGGAAACCGGCCTTTTCAGAACTGGAGTGGCGTGTGGCTACAAGCCATTAAGCGTTTGCGGTGCCCATTTTATATCAGGTAAGTTATTTTGACTACCTGGTTTCACTGGAATGTCTGGTTGAAATGTAGAGTAATATCTGAAGTAAACAGTAACCCATAACCTGGCTGCACGCTAAGCTAAAGCTAAGTTCAGGAAATGAAGCCCAATGATAGCTTGCTAACGTTAGCTAGTGCTAGCTAACACGCTAACTAGTGTTAACTAGCTAACTCAACTAATGCAGGGACATATAGGCTACATCTGTTGTTTTTACATTACTTATTTTTTACAGGGAAAATGGAATTAGGAAACCATTTGTCTGTGCAGGCCATTCTAATACAAAGTTTAAATCCTAATAATAACTGGCCTTTTCATTTTGCAAATTGTTTGCTTCATTGATTCAAAACAAATAACAAAAACATCTCATTTCAGTTTTCTGTAAAATCATCCATTATGTGAAATGCATGGCGCGGGAATGGACGGTTGTGGGCGTGGTTTTGACCCTAAACCGGTCTTCACATTACCATGCGAGCTAAGGGCGGCCAGCTTAGTGAGAAACCTATAACTGAAAAAGTGATCTTTTTGGAAGACTGTAACGTTGAAGCTCGTCCGAAGACGGTGCTGTTTACGTCTTTCTGGATTCATGAACTATCAGCCGGTTCTGGACGCCAACTTTACCAACTGGAATGATTGATTGATTGATTTTATTTATTTTTAAGACAGGGACAAGGTACAGTAGACATTTACCCTATAGAATAGGGAGAGATGCACTGTACAAGGTTATAGCTAAACAGCTAATTTCCACCCGCAGTCCCTGGGCAAATAAATATACAGTCTTAAAATAGTGGGGCAAATAGTATACAGTAGGAAAGTTACATACATAGAAGGAATACAAATGGGAGATGAAAACAGAGCTGAGGCCCTCACCCCACTGGGAAATAGTATAGTCTTCATGAGGACACACATACTGAACACACACACACACACACACACACACTGTACAAACCTAACAGAGGGCAGTCCTACAGTGACCAGACCACAATGTCTGCAGTGGCTCCATAGTCCATAGCTTCTCTGCATACCAAACCAAGGAGTTGAGTTTTGCTCTGTATTCATTGCAATTCAGAAAACAAACTCTAATATTCATCCGGATACAGAGATCTTGGTTTACTTCTTAATCTCGCACATTTTCCAGTGTTATGTCTTTAATGAGATCTCAGCGGCGTCGACTCAAACTAGCATTGGCGGCCGTTCCGACGTGCGGCTAGTCAGTATGAATCCAGTCACGGACTATGCATCTGCCCCCACAGACCTCTAAAAATGTGTTGATATTCAGAACACCTCACTGTCAACACAGTCTCTCCTTAGAAGTGAGGGAAATAACACTCAGCCTCTGCCCGCAAAGTGGGCACATCATTCACAGAGGGAGAATGGAACTGGATATTAACCCTTTTAATATGACCACGTCACCGGCAACATTTTAAAAAATATCTAACAAATATTTAATAATATTTAAAAAAAAATCTAACAAATCTAAAAAATTCCTCACTCCAACTCCTTTCTAGTATTATAGGGAAAATCCAATTAATATTCAAAATGTTGTCACTGTACTTTCAGGGTTAAAAGGGTTAAAATAATAAAAACTATAAATAAATAAAATTAAATAAATAAATAAAAACTATAAATCTCAAAAAAATAAGTGAGGGAGATGCAGCAGCTGAAGGACAGAAGCTAGCCGTATTCAGACACTACGGCGCCCGGGGGATCCGCGGGGAGATCTGAGAACATGGCGTCTCCAGGAGGGAGGAAGTGGCGATGTGGTACCGGCAGCAGCTCTCAGCTGCGTTTTATGTTGGCCCTTTGTCGTCTGCGATGTTCTGGAAGTTTCTTCTCCAGTGCATGCCCTCAGCAGGCTGTCGGCCGGCTTCTCCCGCAAACCAGAGAGAGAGAGGTGTGTGTGTGTGTGTGTGTGTGTGTGTGTGTGTGTGTGTGTGTGTGTGTGTGTGTGTGTGTGTGTGTGTGTGTGTGCTGAGAGACAGATGTGCTGGCAAATCAAATCCCCTAAAACATGGAAGCCCTCCTGGTGGATGGCGGAGCCTTGCCAAGCCCTACCACAACCATGATGTTGTTATGTGTGAATGGGAGTGAGTTAATTTGGCTTTGCAGACTCCTCCAGCTGGGAGGAGAGAAACACTGCTGCAGGAGAGGGGAGGAGAGGAGAGGAGGAGGGAGAGAGAAGAGGAGGGAGAGGAGAGAAGGAAGAGGGGAGGAGAGAGAAGATGAGAGGGAGTGTAGGAGAGGAGAGGCAGTTCTCACCCCCTGCTGTGTTCCTTTCTCTGCTCTCCCAGCTGTGAGCAGACGGCAGAGCACGGCAGTGGGCCTGGCTTTCACCAGCACCCAGATAATGAGCCTATAAAGAGCCGGCCTGTCCCGGGGGGGGTGTGGGGGGCGGGGGGCAGCCCTTTCATCCAGAGTCTGGGGCAGAACGAGCTAGCACCGCCTCAGAGAGAGTCTGGCCTCTGCTCATGGTAACACTGACACCTCCATACATAATACATTTTCGGCCCACTGCTGCGCAAAGGCCTCACTCAGTCCGAGGACAGATG
>NC_140242.1:1409238-1416738 GCF_949987555.1 Borostomias antarcticus | reverse complement strand
TGTGTCGTGGTGTCACCATCTTGTGCGTCTGTGTCGTGGTGTCACCATCTCGTTCGTCTGTGTGGTGGTGTCACCATCTTGTTCGTCTGTGTCGTGGTGTCACCATCTTGTGCGTCTGTGTCGTGGTGTCACCATCTCGTTCGTCTGTGTGGTGGTGTCACCATCTCGTTCGTCTGTGTCGTGGTGTCACCATCTTGTTCGTCTGTGTCGTGGTGTCACCATCCCGTTCGTCTGTGTCGTGGTGTCACCATCTCATTCGTCTGTGTCGTGGTGTCACCATCTCGTTCGTCTGTGTCGTGGTGTCACCATCTCGTTCGTCTGTGTCGTGGTGTCACCATCTCGTTCGTCTGTGTCGTGGTGTCACCATCTCGTTCGTCTGTGTCGTGGTGTCACCATCTTGTTCGTCTGTGTCGTGGTGTCACACATCAGCGCCAGGGTTAGTCTTGTTGGCCCCTCCTCTTTACTGGATGTTAATATTTGCTACAAGGAATATGTTTGTTTTCATTTGCGAAAATGGCTTCTTTAATCAACCAGTGATTGTAGGGAGGCTGACGTCCATCTCGCCACCCTGTGAGCAGTAGGCCTGTCTGGCGGGAAGCCAGGGCTGAATCAGTACCCAGCATGCCCTGAATCAGTACCCAGCATGCCCTGAATCAGTACCCAGCATGCCCTGAATCAGTACCCAGCATGCCCTGAATCAGTACCCAGCATGCCCTGAATCAGTACCCAGCATGCCCTGAATCAGTACCCAGCATGCCGCTGTGTGGCCATAGAAAGCAGAGGGGCTGGGAGGAGGCGCTCGTGGCCTACTGGGAGAGGGCATTGTAATGGAGGCATTGTGTAGGTGAATATCAGTTTTCACAGGGTGTGTGTGTGTGTGTGCGTGCGTGCGTGCGTGTGTGTGTGTGTGTGTGTGTGTGTGTGTGTGTGTGTGTGTGTGTGTGTGTGTGTGTGTGTGTGTGCGACGTGTGTATTTATGTGTGTGTGTGTGTACGTGTGTCTGAGCACACTAGGCTTTAACTTGTCGTCTCCCCTCTCCTCTTCATCCCGTGGCCAAGCAGCGAGTCTGACTTCATCCCCCCCGGCTGAGCCAGGCGGGGGGGGGGGGGGGGGGTATCATCCCCATCTCACCCCCCCAGATATCAGGGCTGATAGAGCAGAGCCCAGCTGCAGGGCTGGATTGGCATTTCAACTCTCTTCAAGGCCGATCACAGACACACGTACAGGCAGAGGAGGATTTGCGGTAATAGCAAATAACCGACGTTGGGGCTCAGCGCTAAGTTCGAGGTTGGGAAAGTGTCTGGCGTGTTGAGAATGGTTGCTAACATCAGGGCTGGTTGAGAGGCTACAGACCCATACATTCTCTCTGTAGGTCTATCCAGACAAACAGGCAGGCTTTGTCTCCCCATAGGCCGGGCTGTATGCCCCAGGGGAGATGGCTTTTCCTCCCATAATGCATCTGGTCGGCATGGTGTGGTCCTGCTGTACGGGATCGTTCGTGCTCTTCACTGACCACAGGTCAGCACTGCTCACTTAGCCACAGCTAACAGCAGTTAGATTCAAGGGTACTGGCTGTTGTTTCTGTCATCTACTGCACGATTATGACAAGAATCAAGAATTGCAATTATTTGCCTGATATTGTAATTGCTTATTATTAAGTGTGATAAATATATCATATTTTACGCACACTCAATGCAAAACTGAATTATTACAGCAATTGGCTTTTGCGATTAGTAAATTAAAGAGGTCATAATTGTGATTATGGTTAATGCACGACTAATTGTGCAGCCCGTAACTTAACACTACACACCTGTGTGTGTGTGTGCGTGCGTGCGTGTGTGCGTGCGTGCGTGCGTGTATGTGTGTGCGTGCATGCGTGCGTGCGTGCGTGCGTGCGTGTGTGCGTGCGTGCGTGCGTGTGCGCGCGCACGTTTGTGTGTGTACGGTACAGTTCTATTCAGGTCAGTTCGAGGGCCCCTCGTTCTCAGAAGTGAACTCATTATGTTCTCAGTGGTGGTCTGGTCAGTAGACGGGTCAGGTTATTATCTTGTGTGTTTACTGCCGCTGAATCGTGCCCTTCTGCCCAGCGCTGTTCATGCTTTAATGAGACCGAGGCCCAGAACACGGGGCCCAGAACACGGGGCCCTTAAGGTCAAAAACACTCGCTCAAGTGGTGGATCACGTTCAAGCAATCAATTTGCTTTTCTTCAACGGTTACTACATATATATATTCACAAAAAACACTCAGTAGTGACATTCTATCATTTATTTACTGATTCTTATCATTTTAGTATTTACAAAATCCGCGATAGGCCATAGTTCTGATTTAAATGGTTGCCAGGCAACATAGGCTATCTCGCCTATTTGGGTTGGCCTTGTTCACATAAGGCATAAGGCATAATTCGGGTTGTTCACGTTTATTTGAATATTTCCAGCCATGGTGCAGTTATTAAAACAGTTCTCCAGAGCACTCGTTTTTGCTGGTAGGGGTGTGGAAGTGTTGGAGTCGGACTGATGAGTGCGTTTTTGTAATAGGATACGAAAAAGGCGAGGTTGCTGCGAGTGGTTGCTACTCAAAGCATAGCCTACCGCTTGATTTTATCAATGGCCTCGTCAATGAGATTGACGGCGCATTGATACTAATTGTAATGCGGTCGCAGCCGTGGGTTACAGAGTATTTTACCGCGGCTGCTAGCCAATCAGAATCAAGTATCCAAACTTTCCGTTGTAGAATTTTGTTTTTTACCGTAGCCTTTTCTTTTGAAGTCTCAGACTAGAGCTGTAAATGTCTCTCATTGTGGGAGAATGTGTTCTATATGGGGAAAGAGAGGCAACAACGATTAGACTCAATTTTGTGTTAAGTGTACTCTCAGCATTGTTGGTAGACAAAATGCAATATGGTTTATGTGAAAATTAGATGTAAATTGCTAATAAATCATCTACAGTATGTGTGTACTGTATGTTCTGGGTGAGACTTCATCATCATCATAAACAAATAAACAAACGCTAGTCGTGCATTTAAATAATTACCTCATGTGGTGCAGTGTCACACTGTAGTCCAGGTGCGTCAAGTATGAAGACATTGGTCACAATGGGACTACGCACCCGTAGAATACTGAAACATTCTTCTCCTTCTCCCTGCTGGGAGATCGGCTGCCTGGCATTTCAATAGGTTTGTATGAAAGAATAAAAAGCAGCGGACAGTCTGTATGAAGAACCCATCTATTTTTGATAGAATGTCCTCGTTCACAAGTCAGCAGCACACAGCGTTTCATCTGTTGCTTCATCTGTGGCTGCAGTCAACAGCCTGTCAGCCTCACCGACGTCTTGGGCTCACCTGAAGCCTGTGTGTGTTCTGCTTGATCGTCTCGTTCAGAGAGGTTAGGGTTAGGGTTAGGGTTAGAGGTTAGGGTTAGGGTTAGGGTTAGGGTTAGGGTTAGGGTTAGGGTTAGAGGTTAGAGGTTAGGGTTAGGGTTAGATATGGCTGAACTGCTTTTTGCTTCCCTCTGGATAATTAGGAGTAGGGTCACTATGTACATCCCCCCTTTTCTCTGTTTAAGAGTATTGTGTTGCGTCTACTGTGTATGAAATGCGGCATATAAATAAAGTTTGATTTGATTGTGGCCTTGCCCAGCAGCATCAGAGTGCGTCCGAGGGAGGATGCGCGTGGGAGATGTGAGCGCCTGAACAGGGCGGAGTCGAAAAGCTGCTCCAAGTAGCGTTGCAACAGAGGAGCACACCATGATGGATACAGCTGACTCCTCCTCCTTCCTGTCTACTTTTGTCATTTCTCTCTCTCTGTCTCTCTCTCTCTCTCTCTCTCTCTTTCTTTCTCTCTCTCTCTCTCTCTCTTTCTCTCTCTCTCTCTCTCTCTCTCTCTCTTTCTCTCTCTCTCTCTCTCTCTCTTTCTCTCTCTCTCTCCCTCTCTCTCTCTCTCTCTCTCTTTCTCTCTCTCTCTCTCTCTCTCTCTCTCTCTCTCTCTCTCTCTCTCTCTCTCTCTCTCTCTCCCCCCTCCATCTTCAGGTTATCAGTCGTCCTGTTCTCAGTGTTGACTCGTCTCAGGTCTAGGGCTGAGTCACACAGCTCCATTGTTCCACAGTGTAATCATGACTGCTCACTCATGACCGCAACAAATTTAAGCAGTTACACACCAACGAAAACACATCAAACACTCACGTACTCACTCACTCACTCACTCACTCACTCACTCACTCACTCACTCACTCACTCACTCACTCACTCACTCTCTCACACACACACTCATGAGCACGCACCAATGTTATATTAACGTCCACAGCTCTTATAGAACAACCCCCCCCCCCCCCCCCCCCACACACACACACACACACACACAGAGCAGTCGGCAACAGAGAGAGAGAGAGTCCAGATGAAAGGGCCAGACTCCGCCTCCTATGCAGACGGGTGTAGAATAATAAGATCAAAGCCACAACATTCTAAAATGGCCTCAGATGTCCTTTCAGATCTCATCCACAGAGGCAGACCAGGCTGCTTTCAAATAGGTCCTCCTTCCTCACCTTCGTCCACTCATATCGCATAGATCTGTATTTTAATATGGTAGCATATATCTAGATTAAAAGAGCTTTCACCAAACCACAAAGGTAATTTGTCAATGACAGTCTGTGATGAAAATTCTCTTTCTACTTGATGTTTTTGTTCTTGGGCGGGCCTGTGAAGATTGGACTGGTTCTGGAACTGCTCTTAATTGAATTCCCTGGAGTGTGGAACAGCACATAGACTTAGTAGTACATAGTCGTCTCTGGAGCTAACAGCCTGATAGTCTCTGGAGGGAACAGCCTGATAGTCTCTGGAGGGAGCAGCCTGATAGTCTCTGGAGGGAACAGCCTGATAGTCTCTGGAGGGAACAGCCTGATAGTCTCTGGAGGGAACAGCCTGATAGTCTCTGGAGGGAACAGCCTGATAGTCTCTGGAGGGAACAGCCTGGTAGTCTCTGGAGGGAACAGCCTGATAGTCTCTGGAGGGAACAGCCTGATAGTCTCTGGAGGGAGCAGCCTGATAGTCTCTGGAGGGAACAGCCTGATAGTCTCTGGAGGGAGCAGCCTGATAGTCTCTGGAGGGAGCAGCCTGGTAGTCTCTGGAGGGAACAGCCTGATAGTCTCTGGAGGGAGCAGCCTGCTAGTCTCTGGAGGGAACAGCCTGGTAGTCTCTGGAGGGAGCAGCCTGATAGTGGTGGATTAGAGGTGTCAGTGCTTCATGTTGGGGGCTTTTTAATAATTACACAGCGGTTCTACTGAGGCCTCTAAGGGCTCAGCTCCCTCTCTGTCTTTTTAAAGCTCATCATGACCTGGAAGGCTTTTTCACCTGTCTCTACTGCCCTACTCCTCCCTCTACTCCTCCCTCTACTCCTCCCTCTACTCCTCCCCCTACTCCTCCCCCTACTCCTCCCTCTACTCCTCCCTCTACTCCTCCCTCTACTCCTCCCTCTACTCCTCTCTCTACTCCTCCCTCTACTCCTCCCTCTACTCCTGCCTCTACTCCTCCCTCTACTCCTCCCTCTGCTCCTCCCTCTACTCCTCCCTCTACTACCCTTCTCCTCCCTCTACTCCTCCCTCTACTCCTCCCTCTACTCCTCCCTCTGCTCCTCCCTCTACTCCTCCCTCTGCTCCTCCCTCTACTCCTCCCTCTACTCCTCCCTCTACTCCTCCCTCTACTCCTGCCTCTACTCCTCCCTCTACTCCTCCCTCTACTCCTCCCTCTACTCCTCCCTCTACTCCTCCCCCTACTCCTCCCTCTACTCCTGCCTCTACTCCTCCCTTTACTCCTCCCTCTACTCCTCCCTCTACTCCTCCCTCTACTCCTCCCTCTACTCCTGCCTCTACTCCTGCCTCTGCTCCTCCCTCTACTCCTCCCTCTACTCCTCTCTCTACTCCTCCCTCTACTCCTGCCTCTACTCCTCCCCCTACTCCTCCCTCTACTCCTCCCCCTACTCCTCCCTCTACTCCTCCCTCTACTCCTCCCTCTACTCCTCCCTCTACTCCTGCCTCTACTCCTCCCTCTACTCCTCCCTCTACTCCTCCCCCTACTCCTCCCTCTACTCCTGCCTCTACTCCTGCCTCTACTCCTCCCTTTACTCCTCCCTCTACTCCTCCCTCTACTCCTCCCTCTACTCCTCCCTCTACTCCTGCCTCTACTCCTGCCTCTGCTCCTCCCTCTACTCCTCCCTCTACTCCTCTCTCTACTCCTCCCTCTACTCCTGCCTCTACTCCTCCCCCTACTCCTCCCTCTACTCCTCCCCCTACTCCTCCCTCTACTCCTCCCTCTACTCCTCCCTCTACTCCTCCCTCTACTCCTGCCTCTACTCCTCCCTCTACTCCTGCCTCTACTCCTGCCTCTACTCCTCCCCCTACTCCTCCCTCTACTCCTCCCTCTACTCCTCCCCCTACTCCTCCCTCTACTCCTCCCTCTACTCCTCCCTCTACTCCTGCCTCTACTCCTCCCTCTGCTCCTCCCTCTACTCCTCCTCTACTCCTCCCTCTACTCCTCCCTCTACTCCTCCCTCTACTCCTGCCTCTACTCCTGCCTCTACTCCTCCCTCTACTCCTCCCTCTACTCCTCCCTCTACTCCTCCCTCTACTCCTGCCTCTGTCACTGTACTGCCCTACTCCTCCCTCTACTCCTCCCTCTACTCCTCCCTCTACTCCTGCCTCTACTCCTCCCTCTGCTCCTCCCTCTACTCCTCCTCTACTCCTCCCTCTACTCCTGCCTCTACTCCTCCCTCTACTCCTCCCTCTACTCCTCCCTCTACTCCTGCCTCTACTCCTGCCTCTACTCCTCCCTCTACTCCTCCCTCTACTCCTCCCTCTACTCCTGCCTCTACTCCTCCCTCTACTCCTCCCTCTACTCCTCTCTCTACTCCTCCCTCTACTCCTCCCTCTACTCCTGCCTCTACTCCTCCCTCTACTCCTCCCTCTACTCCTCCCCCTACTCCTCCCTCTACTCCTCCCTCTACTCCTCCCCCTACTCCTCCCTCTACTCCTCCCTCTACTCCTCCCTCTACTCCTGCCTCTGTCACTGTACTGCCCTACTCCTCCCTCTACTCCTCCCTCTACTCCTCCCTCTACTCCTCCTCTACTCCTCCCTCTACTCCTCCCTCTACTCCTGCCTCTACTCCTCCCTCTACTCCTCCCTCTACTCCTGCCTCTACTCCTCCCTCTACTCCTCCCTCTACTCCTGCCTCTACTCCTGCCTCTACTCCTCCCTCTACTCCTCCCTCTACTCCTCCCTCTACTCCTCCCTCTACTCCTCTCTCTGCTCCTCCCTCTACTCCTCTCTCTACTCCTCCCTCTACTCCTCCCTCTACTCCTCCTTCTACTCCTCCCTCTACTCCTCCCTCTACTCCTCCCTCTGTCACAGTGCTGCCCTACTCCTCGCTCCGCTTGGTCTCCATGTTGTTTTCATGCCTGCTCATCTCACCTGGCGTATTGCTGCTGACGGAGGCTGTACTACTGATATCAGCAGAGT
>NC_140242.1:1374238-1404238 GCF_949987555.1 Borostomias antarcticus | reverse complement strand
TACAATTTATAGCAGAGTTGAAATTATTTCAAATACATAAGTCATCTGTCCAATCCAATCAATTCAGCGTCCTCTAAAACTTCTAAATTGACTGAAACTTTAAATTGCCATTTTGAATTTTGAAAATATCAGAAATGGATTCAGCATCCTCAATAATCCTCAGAACCACTCCAATATTGTAAAAATCGGCCAAGCAGTTGCTGAAATATTTGTCAATACAGGCAAGTATGCTAATTAATGCTAATTTTGCTAATTATGCAAATTGCCCAACATATGCAAGTTAGCATGCGGCAGTTTCTAAGAGCTGGGGACCCATACTGTACATTTCTAACTTAAAACCTTGGGGTACTCAACATTTCCGGGTTCACATTGCTGGCAAATCTCTCTCTCTCGTTCTCTAGTTCTCTCTCCTTCTCTCCCTCTCTCTCTCTCTCTTGCTCTCTCCCTCTCTCTCTCTCGCTCTCTCCCTCTCTCTCTCTCTCTCTCTCTCTCTCGCTCTCTCCCTCCCTCTCTCTCTCTCTCTCTCTCTCTCTCTCTCTCTCTCTCGCTCTCTCCCTCTCTCTCTCTATCTCTGTCTCTCTCTGTATGCTAATGTCCCACTGCACTCTGTGAGGTCATCCTCTGAAAAAGCTGAAATCATCTTTTTCTCTGCCAAGACAAACAGAGCAACCCCTCCCTCTTTTCTCTCTCCTTCTCTCTCCTCTTTCTCTCTTCCTCGCCCTATCTCTCTCCCCCTCTCTTTCTCTCTTCCTCGCCCTCTCTCCTACCCTCACTCTCTCTGTCCAGCCTCTCCCTCTCTTTCTCTCAGAGACTTGGAGCTGTAACCATTGAAAGCACTCAGCCAGGGAGGGCTGTCTTTTATGTTATTCAGTGAGACCAGCTAATATGAGGACACGGCTTGACCGCCAGCGGAGCATCATGTTATTATATGACTAGAATCAGAGCATAAAGTACTACATAGAGTTAACAGAGTCAGAACATACTATATAGAGTGAACAGAGTCAGAACATACTATATAGAGTTAAGAGAGTCAGAACATATTGTACTATATAGAGTTAACAGAGTCAAAACATACTATATAGAGTTAACAGAGTCAGAACATACTATATAGAGTGAACAGAGTCAGAACATACTATATAGAGTTAAGAGAGTCAGAACATATTGTACTATATAGAGTTAACAGAGTCAGAATATACTATATAGAGTTAACAGAGTCAGAACATACTATATAGAGTTAACAAAGTCAGAGCATACTTTATAGAGTTAAGAGTCAGAGCATACTATATAGAGTTAAGAGAGTCAGAACATGCTATATAGAGTTAACAGAGTCAGAACATACTATATAGAGTTAAGAGAGTCAGAACATACTATATAGAGTTAACAGAGTCAGAACATACTATATAGAGTTAACAGAGTCAGAACATATTATATAGAGTTAACAGAGTCAGAACATACTATATAGAGTTAACAGAGTCAGAACATACTATATAGAGTTAACAGAGTCAGAACATACTATATAGAGTTAACAGAGTCAGAACATGCTATATAGAGTTAACAGAGTCAGAACATACTATATAGAGTTAACAGAGTCAGAACATACTATATAGAGTTAACAGAGTCAGAACATACTATATAGAGTTAACAGAGTCAGAACATACTATATAGAGTTAACAGAGTCAGAACATACTATATAGAGTTAACAGAGTCAGAACATACTATATAGAGTTAACAGAGTCAGAACATACTATATAGAGTTAAGAGAGTCAGAACATATTGTACTATATAGAGTGAAGAGTCAGAACATACTGTACTATATAGAGTTAAGAGAGTCAGAACATACTATATAGAGTTAAGAGTCAGACCATACTATATAGACCATACTATAGAATTACCAGTCAGAGCATGCTATATACAGTTAACAATCAGAGCATACTATATGGAGTTACCAGAGTCAGAGCATACTATATAGCGTTACCGGAGTAGAGCATACTACTGTATGTAGACTTACCAGAGTCAGAGTATACCATATAGACTTACCAGAGTCAGAGCATACTATATAGAGTTGCCAGAGTCAGAGCATACTATATAGAGTTAAGAGAGTCAGAGCATACTATATAGAGTTAAGAGAGTCAGAGCATACTATATAGAGTTGCCAGAGTCAGAGCATACTATATAGAGTAAAGAGTCAGAGCATACTATATAGAGTAAAGAGTCAGAGCATACTGTATAGAGTAAAGAGTCAGAGCATACTATATAGAGTAAAGAGTCAGAGCATACTATATAGAGTAAAGAGTCAGAGCATACTATATAGAGTAAAGAGTCAGAGCATACTATATAGAGTTAAGAGTCAGAGCATACTACTGTCTATAGAGTTAAGAGTCAGAGCATACTATATAGAGTAGAGTTAACAGAGTTAAGCTGATCTTTGGTGAAGTACTGTGTGCTGACGACTACATGATAACAGCACACTGTGACTGCGGTGTGATCACCAGGAGGTGACAGTGCTGTGCATGCTCGTCACCCCCCCCCCCCCCCCTTCTGTTTCCTCCCCAGTCCGCCACCTGGAGACAACAAATCAGCTTCCAGCACTTTACCGCCCATCAAATCAAAGAACAACTTCATAGAAGCCGACAAATACTTCCTACCATTTGAACTGGCATGTCAGTCCAAATGTCCCCGCATCGTCATCACCTCGCTAGACTGCTTACAGGTCAGTCTCCGGGCAGATCAGGGCCCCACCCGTGTGTGTGGGCTCTGTGTGTGTCAACACTTTGTGTTTTTGTCCTGCATCAAAGGCATATCCATACTTATAATATCACACATTTGATAGTTTCTGGAAAAAATCAGCTTCACATCATACAATATATTGATTTGAATTTGTGTTTGTAGTTATTTTTTTATCCACATACAGTAGAAGAAAAAAATAAATCTGTAGCCTGTATGGAGTTTCTGCGGCGTGAATTGTGACTGTGATGGCGTGCGTGTGTGTTCACGGCCGAGCAGAAGCTGATTGCGTACGGACACCTGACGGGCAGCGCCCCGGACAGCACCGCCCCGGGGAAGAAGCTCATCGACCGGATCATCGAGACCATCTGTGGCTGCTTCCAGGGTCCGCAGACGGACGAGGGCGTCCAGCTCCAGATCATCAAGGTACAGCGAGGTCCACACGCTTCTGGGCGTGCGGAGGATGAGCTTAGAGTCAGTACTGGGTTATAGCTGTGTATGCTGTTCTATTCTATTTGTATTTAGCTGTGCTTGCACTTTGAATTTAGCACTAGATTAAGCTCTGAGTCGCTTTCTTAGAAAGGAGATGCACTGGTGAGTTCTGTTGAGTAGTGGTACACTTGACTACCTACGTTAAAGCTCAATGAGATAACTTTTATAGTTCAATATTCACCTTTACTTGCTATTAGTTTATGAATTGGCCTTAGCAAGACCCCAAAAATAGTTTTCGTGACATGAGACTGCATGAGATCCTGTGAATGTATTATTTTAGAGTTTCGGTGTACTGGCTAGTGCACTGGTGGGAAATCGTGTGGTGGAAGCAGTCTCGGAAGATGGTCTTCTCAACTGCACATCTGAAAACATGCGTGAAAAGGCTCATGTGTTGGGCAGCAGTCAATAAGGACATGTTTTGGCTGTCATTTAAGCATTTTCACAGACGTTAGAGCTCTGTCTGTGGGAAAAAATATTTTTTCCAGCGGATCAATCAAGAAGATCGATCTAGGAAAGCAGTTTTGTGTTGTGATATTGCTGGTGCACAGTAGGCTAGGCGCACAGCTGAGGGGAGAAAGATTCCCTTCTTCTCTCCACTATATCAGTCTTAAGTCTCCTTTTACTGCACAACAAACAGCTCCAGTAAGAGCCTAGATCTAAAATGAATGATTGGCCTGTCCTGTATAGATCACCAGGCAGGCGAGTGGTCTGAGCCCACCAGCACATCTTCACAGTGGAGCAATAAAACCACTGCTTGACTTGAAGAATCTCAGTCAACTTAAAGGGCAATGCTCGTTTTTGACAACCTGGACCTTATTTACGACATATTATAAGAAGTTTGACTCACCGAGATCACTTTGGTGTAGTTCAGAGGCATGTAGAAGAAATTTTAAATCCAGCGCGAGCCAGTATATCCATGTAATGACGGTGATCGGGGCACCGAGAATGCAGTTTCTCAAAATCTATTTTCGGCCGCTAAACGGTTGTTTTCATCAATCAGATTGGATGAATCGACAGTTGAGATTCCTCAACGCGAGGCATTGTTGTGGTTTTCAAATACGGGGTCTTTAGCCTCTGTAATATGATCTTTACACGCCTTTCCCCACTTGCTCCAGCACGCATGCGCACAGGCCAGCGCGCAGACTGGCTATTCTCCGGCTCACATTCTCTGCGCTACGATCGTTGTTGGTGCCGAGAATATTGTCGTCGTCATTCGTCAGCAACAATCCGATCGTAGCGCAGAGAATGTGAGCCGGAGAATAGCCAGTCTGCGCGCTGGCCTGTGCGCATGCGTGCTGGAGCAAGTGGGGAAAGGCGTGTAAAGATCATATTACAGACGCTAAAGACCCCGTATTTGAAAACCACAACAATGCCTCGCGTTGAGGAATCTCAACTGTCGATTCATCCAATCTGATTGATGAAAACAACCGTTTAGCGGCCGAAAATAGATTTTGAGAAACTGCATTCTCGGTGCCCCGATCACCGTCATTACATGGATATACTGGCTCGCGCTGGATTTTAAATTTCTTCTACAGGCCTCCGAACTACACCAAAGTGATCTCGGTGAGTCAAACTTCTTATAATATGTCGTAAATAAGGTCCAGGTTGTCAAAAACGAGCATTGCCCTTTAAGGGTCTCTGACTGATGACTTTCAGGGGGAAGCCCTAACATATACTAAGCAAAATACCTATTACATATACAGTATACAGTACTGTATGTATACTAAGGGAATACCTATTACATGTACAGTATATACATACTAAGAGAATACCTATTACATGTACAGTATATATATACTAAGAGAATACCTATTACATGTACAGTATATATATACTAAGGGAATACCTATTACATGTACAGTATATATATACTAAGAGAATACCTATTACATGTACAGTATATATATACTAAGGGAATACCTATTACATGTACAGTATATATATACTAAGAGAATACCTTTGCAGTATGTAAAGAGAATACATGTGCAGTATGTATATATATATATATATATATATATATATATATATATATATATATATATATATATATATATATATATACATACTAAGGGAATACCTATTACATGTACAGTATATATATACTAAGGGAATACCTATTACATGTGCAGTATATATATATATATATATACTAAGAGAATACCTATTACAGTACATGTACAGTATGCAGTTGAATGCAGGGGAGCGTTCATACACGCACATGACTTCTGCTGAGAATAACTGACGCTGATTAATGCTCTCCTGTTTGCTTCCTTATTTCGTCTTCCCTTCCTCTTTCTCTTCCTTTGTCTTCCTCTTTCCTCCGTCCGTCCCCTCTCTCTGTCCCTCCCTCTCTGTGTCCCTCCCTCTCTCTGTCCCTCCCTCTCCCTCGTCCTCCCCCCCGTCCCCAGGCCCTGCTGACGGCCATCACCTCCCAGCACATCGAGATCCACGAGGGCACGGTCCTCCAGGCCGTGCGCACCTGCTACAACATCTACCTGGCCAGCAAGAACCTCATCAACCAGACCACGGCCAAGGCCACCCTCACACAGATGCTCAACGTCATCTTCGCCCGCATGGAGAACCAGGCAGTGCGTGTCTCTCTCTCTCTCTCTCTCTCTCTCTCTCTCTCTCTCTCTCTCTCTCCCTCTCCCCCTCTCTCTCTCTCACTCTATCCCTCTCTCTCTCTCTCCCTCTCTCACACACACGCTCTTAAAGGGGAAAGAACAGGCAACTCTTCACTTGGGACCCTCAGTCAGAATGCGTAGGTCACATACTGTCAAAAGCATGTCCAAGCACATGACTGAGGGTTTATTTTCGATATATTGCTACTCCAGAGATCCGCTAGCCTGCCATGCTAATGAAGTAGCGCAATGTTTACCTTTTGACCAAAGGTTCAAGTAAGGGTGTTGCCTTCCAAAATAAGCCTGCTCTAATGTCATCTTTTTCTTTTCGACTGACACTTGTCCCCCCCCCCCTCCACCCACCTCGCTCCTTCCTTCCTTCCCTCCCTCCCTCCCCCCCTCCCTCCCTCCCTCCCTCCCTCCCTCCCTCCCTCCCTCCCTCTCTCTGGACACATAGCTTACAAATCACAAGCTATCTTGGTCTCTGGCCTCCAGAAAGCGTGACCGCCAGGTAAAGAGTGCAGAAGTGCCTTGGCTTGCCTGACCTCCACTCTGGACTTGTCTGTGTGCTCATCTGGCTCATCCATACGTGCTCGTCCGTTCCGGCTCGGTGCAGAACTGCACTCTGTGGTCTCTCCTTGCTTGCCCTGGCTTTGTTTTAGTTGCCTGCCGATCATTTCCATCTCCTCAGCACAGATTTACATCTCGGTTTGCATTCGCTCACCTGTGTGTGTTTTGTGACGTCGGTCGACAGAGCCTTTCAGCTCCGGGTGGCTGTGTCTGTCTGTGTCCACCGATGAGGGATGGAGATTGAGCAAGTGTGTGTGAGAGAGAGGGGGAGGGGAGGGGGGGAGGGAGAGGGGGGGGAGGGAGGAGATACGGTCAGACAAACTGTCCAAGACAGACAGACAGGCAGGCAGGCAGACAGGCAGGCAGGCAGGCAGGCAGGCAGGCAGGCAGGCAGACAGACAGACAGACAGGCAGACAGACAGGCAGACAGACAGACAGACAGACAGACAGACAGGCAGACAGGCAGGCAGACAGACAGACAGACAGACAGACAGGCAGGCAGGCAGACAGACAGACAGACAGACAGACAGACAGACAGACAGACAGACAGGCAGGCAGGCAGACAGACAGACAGACAGACAGACAGACAGACAGACAGACAGACAGACTGCCTGACACACTTAGCAACACTAATATTGTATTAGTACTGTATGTGTAGACCTGTGTTTGTGGCGTGATATTCCCATCTCCAGAGAGAAGAGGCTGTGTGCCATTTCAGTAATGAGCTTAGTGAGTTTGCACGCCTGCCAGTCTCTGGTTCTAGCGTGTGGTTCTAGATTCTGGTTCTAGCTGTGTGGTTCTAGATTAGGCCCCTTACTCTCCTGCTAATTTAACGCTGATTGTTTCATTTACACTTTAGAATAGGAGAATGGTATGTTTGCTAGTTCTTCAGGTCCAATTGTTATGCGTTGTTAGTCGTTGAATTAGATTAGATGGAACATTGTCTCAGATTAGGATGTGTTGTGCCGTGCATTCATTGCACAATGTAGAAAGTAGAGGTCAGTGTACGAAACGACAGCCGCATGTTAAGCTGTTACCACAGTATATGAATCATTGTTGTTTGTGTCACATTGTACATATCACCTGTGGCTTCTCCTTCCACTGCAGTCATACTTTCATAGTTTTCCATAGGCTGACTTTTTCAGTTCCTCAAACACGTTTGTGACCCACCCTACCCATCATGCACCTGCTCTAGCTTGGCTGACAGACATCCTCCGTGCTTGAAACGGATGTTTCTTCTCTAAAACTCCACGCAGTGATGCCCCATGACCTAGCTCTCTCTCTGCTATGACGGTGAAAATATCTGTGGCGTTTGTTTACAGATTGTCTCCTACTGTACACTGTTTAGTTAGCTTAGCCTGTTAGCTAATCCTGTCTACTGTAGCTAACTGTTGAGCTAGAGCTGATCTGAGGAAGACTACAGTACCACAGGTATGCAGCGTGTTAGAACTCTGTATATTGTTGATATTCAGAATATATAAATAATACCAATTCCTAACGCACTGCACGCGGACATGTTCCCATTCCGGAGTTCTGATACGGCCCGGATATTGGATATTCCTGGATCCCCAGAGCCGTTCGGGCCAGCACCAGTGCTCCAGTGCTGCGGTGTTAACACCGGCCAGTCATGACTCATCCCTCTCCCTGAAGGACGGCCTGCATGAGGAGGTTCAGCCCCCAAATACACAACAGCCCAGAAATAGAGCGCTTTTACATAAGCCAGTGTGAACCGGCTCCACGGTGCGCCACTCTGTGCTGTTTTGGAAGCTTGCCCTGCGCTGCAGTATAATGAGTTCTCGTTCACACACACACACACACACGCACGCTCACTCCGCTCGTTCGCACACCGTGCGTCGTCTGTCCGCTCCCGATGTTGAACCGAGCGAACCGGACCCCTGGTGCGCCGCCCGTCTCCTCCCATCCCAGGTCCGGGGGGGTCCGGGGGGGTCCGGTGGGGTCCGGGGGGGTCCGGGGGGGGCTGGAGGGGACGTCCGAGCCTGTTCAAGCCTGTCGTTAATAGAACGGGTGTGTGTGTGCGTTATTAACACATATTTTTTCTGTTTGTGTGTGTCTTTGTGTGTCTGTGTGTTTTGTCTGTGTGCACTTCTGATGGGCTCCGGTCGGTGTCCGTTCGCCTACTTGTCGATGCGTGTGTGGATGTGTGTGTGTGTGTGTGTGTGTGTGTGTGTGTGCGTGTGCGTGTGTGCGTTTGTGCTTGTGTGTGTGTGTGTGTGTGTGTGTGTGTGTGTGCGCACGTGTGTTTGTGCGTTTGTGCTTGTGCTTGTTTGTGTGTATGTGTGTGTGTGTGTGTGCACCTGCACCTGCATGCTTGTACCCCCCCTCCCCCTCCCCCAGCTCCAGGAGGTTAAGCAGCTGGAGAGAGAGAGACATCGGCAGCACTCCCCAGTCAGCCAGCAACAGGAGCCAGACTCCCCCTGGCTGCAGGCCCAAGCCCACCCCCCGGCCAAGCGCCTGTCCCTGGAGGCCAACGGGCCCACCGCCACGCCCTCCACCCCCTCCACGCCCTCCACCACCCCCACGCCCTCCACCCCCTCCACCCCGGCCGCACCCCAGGACGGCGAGGCGGGCGCCGGGGACCGGGGGCGGGGCCCCGTCTACGAGAGCCCGGACCCGGAGAACGGCTCGGAGTTCTGCACGGCGGAGAGCGAGCAGACGGAGGCGGACCAGGCTACGGCGGCGGCAGCGGCGGCGCTGAGTGAGTCGTGGGTCGTGGTCGTAGAGGAGATGGGTCGTGGTCGTAGCGGACGACTTGTTATACACGACAGAATAATCACGCAGCTTGTACATATCACCTGTGGCTTCTCCTTCCACTGCAGTCATACTTTCCTAGTTTTCCATAGGCTGACTTTTTCAGTTCCTTAAACACGTTTGTGACCCACCCTACCCATCATGCACCTGCTCTAGCTTGGCTGACAGACATCCTCCGTGCTTGAAACGGATGTTTCTTCTCTAAAACTCCACGCAGACTACAAATAGAGTAGATATAGTCTGAAAGGTTCCCAAACTGCCGATTTACTCTCCGTAGTCTAGCAGTCTACCGGTAGACTAGTGACTGATTGAGCATTTGAGTACGTTTCTCATGTAATGGACAAATGCCCCTGAACTCAACGATCTTGGGCATTAGCTCGTTTATATAGGCAAGGCAAGGCAAGTTTTTTTATATAGCACATTTCAGCCACAGGGCAATTCAAGGTGCTTTACATGAGACATTAAAAGCATTAAAACAAAAAGCAAGACATTATAGACATTTAAAACAAAAGGCAGGACAAATTAAAAGCATTAAAACAAAAAGCAAGTCATTATAGACATTTAAACAAAAAGCAGGACAAATAGAATACAGGAATAAAAGTTACAGTGCAGTATACTGATACACATAACTCCTCTTAGAAAGCAGTGGCAAAAAGAAAAGTCTTCAGGCTTGTTTTAAAAGAACCAAGATATAAGGCTCACCCACGCGCTCACTCTTGAGACGGCCGGTAAAGCGATGACCCGTCCAGGGGAACTGCATCTGGTAATAATAACAGCAATTAGCCTCGACCTTCACGTCTCTGTGTGCTGCTGTTTAATGTTGTGAGCTAGGAGGTATGACGGCTCATAAAGTCGTGTATTAACGACTGAATCTCCATCAAGGCAAACGAGTCGGGAGTACGGACATGAGAGAACTGCTGAGGTGGAGAGAGTTAAAAATATATTCATGGGTGGTTTTGTCTGCAGTTTTTACTTGGTGCTTTTGCAAACATACAAGCTCATTGTGTTCACCTATTTGTATGAACGTGACTCTTCTGTTGGAATTGAATGACTAATATCAACACATCCTTATTCAGGGACTCAGAGAGCGCTTCTAGACGTTTCCGCTCGTAGCATGAGATCTAGACCAATCCGGAGTAGCCAATACAATGGCACGCCAGCAGAGGGCTAGTAGAGATTGCGCCGTAAACCTAAGCATCGCTTACTTCACCGCCTGGGAGTGATTATTTAAAAATGTGTGTAAAGCTCACACACACACACACACGCTGAGCGCAGTTGTGTTTGTGTGACAGACGCGGTGCAGCGGAGCCTGGGCGAGGAGGAGGCGCCCAACTATGAGGAGAAAGCCCAGGAGATCGTCCAGAGCATCCTCCAGGAGGTGGTCAACACCGTGGCTGGAGGTGAGCTCACACGCATGGACACCGTGTGTGTTATATACATTACTACCTATAGACTACCTCTGTTGTGGGTGTCACACAGTAGCTACCTTTGTGTACACAGACATTCTCCAGGGACTCGGGTACACATGATATACACACAGTCTATACTGTACACACATGGTACTAGTATATACTGTACACACATGGTACTAGTATATACTGTACACACATGGTACTGTACCCGGGTCCCTCAACGTGTCCCCTACAGTCTGTGTACTCCTAGACATTTTTATACAGACTGGATCTGTGTATGTACATATTTAATTATATACATAATATCATATATTATGTACATATTATATTATATGTATCTATCTATCTATCTATCTATCTATCTATCTATCTATCTATCTATCTATCTATCTATCTATCTATCTATCTATCTAATCTAATCTATCTATCTGAATAAGACTTTCTTTGAGGCCTTGTAGAGAATCTTGTTCTTTCTGTCGTCACTGCTCTCACGCTGAGAGACTAAACCCCCCTCCCCCCGAAGGGCCCTGCCGGGACCCCCGTCACCTGCGCTCCGACGCCAAGGAGCCTGCGGGCGAGGCCGAGGCATCCGAGGTCCTCCGGGGCCCCGCGGAGGACGAGGGGGCGCTGGGCAGCGACGGCGAGAACGCCCACGCCAACGGCGTCCCCGGCACGCCGCTCTCCGCCGGCTTCGCTCCGTCCCTGCCCGATGACAGGCTGTCCCTCTCCTCCAACGACACTCAGGTGAGAGACGCCCGTCTGCTTTGTCGCCACAGCGCTGGCCGCTCTCCGTTCCGCGTCATGGATTCGTCTTGCTGTTTTTTCGCTCCCCGTTTGGGGGTTTGAGGCGGTAGCAGAATATGGCTTAGAAGCGGAGGTGACAAAGTGAAAGTAATTTCACTGTGTAAATAAAACATCTTTGGGCCGAATATATAGTGTGTTTTGCAGTGAGGTGCTGATACATTTTTTACCTTAATTCACCCCTGGTCCCAGCTATGCCATGAACAGTATAGTGAGTTATGTTGGTGCTGAAGCCTTGAAGCTGTGTTCAGACCCATACTGCGATGTAGAAACACAGTTTCTGTCATTATTCTCTTAGTGTGAAAAGGGTGATGAATATATCGAGGTGATGAATACCATGGCTAATCGACTCTTGTACTGAGTTTCAACATGATGGTCTTAATGGAGCTTGGTCCCTTAGACTAGGAGGGTTTCCATGGTGAGATCCAGGCTCTTCATTCATGTTTGATAAGAGTCTTCATCCGTCAAGGTTGAAAACATCTGCTACTGCCAAGCTATTCATCTCACCTCGGGTACTAACGGCTCAAATGTGACAATCAAGTAACCTGATGCGGCAGATAGTTTGCTTCACATAACCATCTGGGAACTCTACATTGGATATTGTTTGGAAAAGGGCGGGCACTTAGCAAAATACTTAGCAGATGATTGGATGAACAATCTACTGTATCAACGTCTATCAACTTCAACCACTCATCGGTGTCATCACACCTGAACCTTCCCAGCGTAGCTGTTTGCATTTAAAACTTCTTCAAAACCAACGCTGACTGGTGCGATTGTTTTCTGATCTAGCACAAACGGTTCTCTATGGAGGGTATCCTGACTGATTTGCAAGAGAAACAGAATATGAGCTCGCAAGATCAGGATGATCTCACGAGGCTAGCAATCAGGAAAGAAAGCAGAAAGAAATATTTTATGCCTGATTAAAAGTTTTTGATGTTAGACATTAACCATTTAGTGTGTGTGTGTGTGTGTGTGTGTGTGTGTGTGTGCGTGTGCGTGTGTGTGTGCGTGTGCGTGTGTTTTGCCTCAGGAATCTGGAGCCACCACGGGCCCCGCCCCGGGCGCCAAGTTCTCCCACATCCTCCAGAAAGACGCCTTCCTGGTGTTCCGCTCCCTCTGCAAGCTCTCCATGAAGCCCCTGTCTGACGGCCCGCCCGACCCCAAGTAAAACACCGACTGCTTCTGGAGCTGCTCACAGTAACACTGTAGTTAGTAACAGTAACACTGTAGTTAGTAACTAATACTGTAGTTAGTAACTAATACTGTAGTTAGTAACAGTAATACTGTAGTTAGTAACAGTAATACTGTAGTTAGTAACAGTAACACTGTAGTTAGTAACTAATACTGTAGTTAGTAACTAATACTGTAGTTAGTAACAGTAATACTGTAGTTAGTAACAGTAATACTGTAGTTAGTAACAGTAACACTGTAGTTAGTAACAGTAACACTGTAGTTAGTAACAGTAATACTGTAGTTAGTAACAGTAATACTGTAGTTAGTAACAGTAACACTGTAGTTAGTAACAGTAACACTGTAGTTAGTAACAGTAATACTGTAGTTAGTAACAGTAATACTGTAGTTAGTAACAGTAGCAATGTAGTTAGTAACAGTAACACTGTAGTTAGTAACAGTAATACTGTAGTTAGTAACACTGTAGTTAGTAACAGTAATACTGTAGTTAGTAATACTGTAGTTAGTAGCAGTAATACTAAAAAAAAAAAAAAAACATTATCAGTTTGAACATTAAATACTGTATCTCGTCTTTGTAGTGTATTCTATTGAATATAGGTCGAAAAGGATTTGCAAATCATTGAATTCTGTTTTTATTGAGTCCCAGCTTCATTGGAATTGGGGTTTGTATTCTGTCCATCCATTTCCAGCGGTTGATCTAAATGTGGAGATGAAGAGGTGCTGGTTCTGTACGATCCTCAGAGCTGCTCTTTCCTGCTGATGTTAATGTGTCATGGAGGCTGTTCTAGTTCATGATGATGTCCGTAGTGTGAAGGAGGCGTCTTCAGCTGAGGGCACTTCCTGTGTCTCTGAGGGCTGGTCCTGAGTCACTTCCTGTGTCTCTGAGGGCTGGTCCTGAGTCACTTCCTGTGTCTCTGAGGGCTGGTCCTGAGTCACTTCCTGTGTCTCTGAGGGCTGGTCCTGAGTCACTTCCTGTGTCTCTGAGGGCTGGTCCTGAGTCACTTCCTGTGTCTCTGAGGGTTGGTCCTGAGTCACTTCCTGTGTCTCTGAGGGTTGGTCCTGAGTCACTTCCTGTGTCTCTGAGGCATCACAGCCCTTCTCTGTTGGCTCTGCTGAGCAGCCAAAAAAAGGGAAAACAGATATAATCAGATTTATCCTTGATCCAATCGGAGGGAGATTGTATTTGGGTATCCCATGTTTGGCCAAGCCTGCTCCATGCAGAGAGACATCTAATTTACTGGATCTGATAGCAGTGTTTGTGTAACAGGATTTCCTGAATCTGGTTTCTACATGTAACTCAATTACTGAGTGTCTCTGAGTCCCATTTTTTCAATGATTACTTGTGACCCCTATTTCCTTCTTGTTTATATATTTTTTATACTGTACGTTTGTGTGTTGTCAGGAGAAACACAATTGAAGGCTGTGTCGTCATAGCAGTTACAGTATGTGTTGCTGAACTGTATGTCATTGTCAGACAGAGGCCTTTTCACCTAGATTAAAACCAGGACTGGTCTTGCTGATATCTGGCTCACACACACACACACACACACACACACACACACACACACACACTTATTGTACACACAGGCGATCTGATTTATCCAAACTGAGCTCCAAAGAGACACTATTTCTTGGATTAGAAAGACTTAATTTTGGATAGGTAAAGTTCAGGGTTTGTTCTGTGTAGTTTCTTCAGGCTGTGTGTGCTGTGTGCAGTCATGTGGTGTTTTAACCCGGATTATACAACGGTTAGTTCTGGTTCTTGATTCTGATTGGCTGGAAGCCATGTTAAAATACTTTGTAACACACACCTGGGACCGCATATCATTCCATTTTCAGTATTAACGCGCCTCCCATTTGATCCAATGCATTGTAGTTGTTGTTGTTGCTTGGCAACCCTTTTGTTAGGGGAACTTTTTTGCTCGGCGGAAATGAGGGAATGATGCTTCGTTTTGAATATATCTTAATATTTTACATTGCTGTGTGTCTATTTTACACTAATAGATGTAGTAACCGTTGTATAAAAGCAATAAACCACTCGAGGCCGTGTGTTATAGTGATTTTATAACAGCTAGGGGGGTTTTACTCCGCTTCGCGTCGTGCCTAACAACGCCCCCTAGCTGTTATAAAATCACTATAACACACGGCCTCTCGTGGTTTATTGCTTAATTAATGTCTCTCAACTCACTGAGAAGGATAAATGTAGCAGACGTTTGATATATATTTCGGTTTCATAATATGCGCATGGCTATTTGTTATCATTGTGGAGTTCACGGGTGGGTGGATGGACAGTTTGCTGTGTTTGTTATTCAATGCAACTGAAGGCAGGTTCATATGTTCCATACCAGAATGTGCATCTTGTCTGTGGCTCCTAATCTTGCTGGAGCTTAAATGATGAAGTGTCAGATGTTCCCCCTGCACCAGGGGAATAGAACACCATATTTCTGAGTCAGAGAAGCAGAGATGTATTTCTGTGTGTCCAGGCCAGGGTAATCCTCATCTGTCTTCACGGGAGACACTGACACTGCTATAAAAAAAATAAAAAAAAGTAGCAAGCCTCAGTAAATAAGTAAACGAAAAGTGTTTTTGGTTGAAAGCTTTAAGATTTCACATTTCAGACATGTCAAGCCTTGGGCTGTTGATATTAATGAATGTGGTGCCCAGGTTACCGTCAGGTTATGTCTTTGAGCTCAGGGCAACGAGGAAGTGATGGGTACAGCTGGATGACTAATGGCCTTCAGCACCATCATGTCCCTTCCTTCTTCCTGGTATTAGTGTATTTGTCTTCTCCATCCAGCATGACTTGGTGAGGTAGTAAGTAAGTAAGTAAATAAGACATTTTATTTATATAGCACTTCTCACAGAGAGGACTCACAAAGTGTGTCACACAGGTTAAGATGCATCCAAAGAAACTGGATCCTGAAATGAACTGGAAGTTAGGTAGGAAGGTACAGAGACCAGCTCTGTAAATCCTGTTTCTACTCTGACCCCCACCTCCCAGATCCCACGAGCTGCGCTCCAAGGTCCTGTCTCTCCAGCTGCTCCTGTCCATCCTGCAGAACGCCGGCCCCATCTTCAAGACCAACGAGATGTTCATCAACGCCATCAAGCAGTACCTGTGTGTGGCGCTCTCCAAGAACGGGGTGTCGTCCGTGCCTGAGGTCTTCGAGCTCTCCCTCTCCATCTTCCTCACCCTGCTCTCCCACTTCAAAACCCACCTGAAGATGCAGATCGAGGTCAGTCGCTCGGCTGGACGCCGTACCCCGCGCCTTTCAGACACGCTAACCTCCCTCAAAGCTCACTCAGTCTAGCTCAACAGCTCTGCTCCACCTCAGAAGGCATTTTGATATTCCGACGGTGGCTGTGCTCTGTTCCCGAGCGGTTGTCACATTTCCATATCCTCTCCCCGAGGTCGTAAAGCCCTCATACATTTTGATATTGACACGCTGACTCAATCAACACAGCAGGCAGCTTACTCAGCTGATTCATGGGAGATGTAGTTTATCACAGGGGGTCTATAATGTAGTTCTGCCTCAGGGCAGTTGAGTATTGGTGGTCCTGATTTATAGTCCACTTCCCCTGTGAGCTCAGGTTATAACATCTCTCCAAACTGAACCTGATGACTTAATCTGCCCTGTTTGTGGCCGTTAAGTCTAAACAAACATAAATCTATGTTTGTTTATGGTGGAGACTGATGTTTACTACGTGTTGGCATACCTCAAACCTATGACTTAACCCTTTCAATACGACCACGTCACCGGCAACATTTTAAAAATATCTAACAAATATTCAATAATATTTACACTTGCTGAAAGCTGAGAGACTGCGCTTTCTAGTATTATAGGGAAAATCCGATTAATATTTGAAATGTTGTCACTGTACTTTCAGTGTTAAAAGGGTTAAACACATCGGACAGGTCTGTTTATGAAGATTGAGCCTTTTTCCTGTTGTTTATCGTTTTAACGGTCGTTGTACGTTTCGCTCCGCAGGTGTTCTTCAAGGAGATCTTTCTGTACATTCTAGAAACGTCCACAAGCTCCTACGACCACAAATGGATGGTCATCCAGACCCTCACGAGAATATGCGCTGGTGAGTACCAGTGTGTGTCTTTACACACTCAAATACGTACAGCTGTGTGTGTTGTATTGAAGTTGTCTGTGCTATCACAAGCTGTCTCTGTCTCTCGTCCTTCCCCCAGACGCCCAGAGTGTGGTGGATATCTATGTGAACTATGATTGTGACTTGAATGCTGCTAATATCTTTGAGAGGCTGGTGAATGACCTCTCTAAGATCGCCCAGGGCCGGGCAGGCCACGAGCTGGGCACCACGCCGCTTCAGGTGAGGCTGACTGACCGGCTGACTGGCTGGCTGACCAGCTGACTGGCTGACCAATGGATGCACTGACCAGCTGACTGGCTGACCAATGGATGCACTGACTGGCTGACTGACGTAATGACTGACTGGCTGGCTGACTGACCGGCTGCCTGACTGGCTGACAGACGTAATGACTGACTGACTGACTGGCTGACTGACTGACCGGCTGCCTGACTGGCTGACAGACGTAATGACTGACTGGCTGACTGACTGACCGACTGACTGGCTGGCTGGCTGACTGACTGACCGACCGACTAAACAGCTGGTGATAGATTTTCTTAGCTGTCCAGAATGATCCCTTTTGTGTGCGCCGCCATTATGTTCTCTCCCCATGACCTATAGGAGTTGACCCTGAGGAAGAAAGGCCTGGAGTGCCTGGTGTCCATCCTCAAGTGCATGGTGGAGTGGAGTAAGGACCAGTACGTCAACCCCAACTCTCAGACCAGCCTGGGTGAGAGACTTGACTCTTTAGCTCTTTGGCTTCTGAATGTTTTTCAAACCTGAGAAGGAGTAATATGTATTCATTTTAGGAGAGTATTAGGTTCTGAGGTTCAGAGTAGAGTAGCAGACAGGCTAGTGGCTAGTGGCTACTCTTCATTAGCAGGTTAACCCGGGTTGGAGGCAACGCTAGCATCCATCAGCAGTGCTAGCACAGGAAGGCTAGCATTCATCAGGACACAAGGTTAGCATCCATCTGGCTTCAGCTTGTCTAGCATGGACCCTGAGAGAGAGGAGGCTTTCAGACTCAGACAGCCTAATAGACAGTAGGAGGATAAGATGGAGCCCAGGCTTTTCCCGAGGAGGAGGGAGTCAGGCTTTCTGAGAGCTTAGAGATGCATCTCCTCAGACACCACAGAACAGTCCACTGGCTAGCCTGAGGCTAACTCCTCAACCAGAGCTGAGCGCTACAGTACTCTAGGTCTTTACCTGGCAAAAGCCCAGGGGCAATGCTAAACATCATCTGTTATTAGTGCTAATACTAAACATCGTCTGCTTTGATTTTTTTGCTCCATGATTTTCTTTGATTCTTTGAACACTGAAAGTTTAACGATGTTCTTTTTGATGTCATTTAATTGAATTATTGCAAGGTGTTTTATTAAAAAAAACAAAAAAATCACATTCAAATTGAAATGGAGAGCACCTCTTTCATTAACCCAGTCCTCTGTTCTTTCTGGGCGCACATCAAAGAGCGAGCAGGTAACAGTAGAAAGTTGTGGAGTGTTTGGTAGACCCGGTTGCTGTGGTGACTGTAGGCGTGGTTTCAGGCCAGGGCCTAGTTTAGTCCCAGTGGTTTAGAGTGGCGATGGCTCTAGTCCTGAGGGCAATAGAAGCCCTAGCTACCTGTCATTTGCATAGTATCAGTTTACTACACTTCTAAAGCACTGTAGGCCAGTCGATATGGAGGAGGTTTTGTTTTGCAGCTGTTTGCTCACAGTGTTGAGAATAGGTGTGAAGGAGTTGTGTGCAATAGACTGTGTGGAGAAATTAGAATATTCATTTCCTCTCACTAGAGCTTTTCTACTCTGTGTCCTTATCAACTCCTCCTCCTCCTCCTCCTCCTCCTCCTCCTCCTCCTCCTCCTCCTCCTCCTCCTCCTGTATTAGCAGACATCTCAGCTTACCGTGGAGCTCTCCTGAATGTTTTAGGGAGTTTCCGATGGGTAACAAGATCTCTCGCCAGCGCACAATGTCTCTCAGTCTAGGCTGGCTGCCACCGTGGACCTGTGGTGGACAACTCCCCCTCCACACTGCTTAGATAACTGACCTGCTTCATGTTTTATTAAACCTCATAACGCAGACCTGTGTGCACGTGTGTGTGTGCGTGTGTGTGTACGTGTGTGTGTGCACGTGTGTGTGTGCACGTGTGTGTGTACGTGTGTGTGTACGTGTGTGTGTACGTGTGTGTGTACGTGTGTGTGTACGTGTGTGTGTACGTGTGTGTGTTCCCAGGAGCCCCACAGCAGACCTGTTCAACGTCAATTCAAAGCCCCAAGGTCATCATGGTGTAGGTCCCTCCATGATGTTCCTCTCATGTTCCTCTCGTCTCCTGTCTCTCTCTCCTCCTCCCCAGGCCAGGAGAAGCCCTCAGAGCAGGAGACCACGGAGATCAAGGCCCCAGAGAGCATCAACCGCTACGGCAGCGTCAACTCGCTGGACTCCACCGCCTCCTCCGGCATCGGTAGCTACAGCACGCAGATGTCCGGCACCGACAACCCGGAGCAGTTCGAGGTCCTCAAGCAGCAGAAGGAGATCATCGAGCAGGGCATCGACCTGTGGGTTAACATGCTCGGACACGCAGACACACACACACGCACGCGCACACACACGCACGCGCGCACACACACACGCACACAGGGCATCGACCTGTGGGTTAACATGCTCGGACACGCAGACACACACACACACGAGCACACACACACACGCGCAAGCGCACACACACGCACGCGTACACACACGCACACAAACACACACAGTGACTAAAACGCGCGCGCACACACACGCACGTGCAAACACGCACACAAACACACACTCATGCACGCACGCATGCATACACACACGCACACACAACACACACACACACATGCGCACAAGCTGTAAAATAAACTGTATACAGCATATGAGATTGTCTTTGGTTCCTCCGTAGGTTCAACAAGAAACCAAAGAGAGGCATTCAGTACCTCCAAGAGCAAGGCATGCTGGGAACCACCCCGGAGGACCTGGCTCAGTTTCTGCACCAGGAGGAGAGGCTTGACTCGGTAAAGAGAACGTTCTGGTTTATTTAGCCGGACCTCCTGCACTGTGGCATATACCCACAATGCTCCATTCAGCACTCTGTACACACACCGTTCTCTGTGGCTCCCAGGACGAGCAGGGCTCTCCATAAACAAACCCCCCACGCTAGGCTGGCCCCACGACAGGCCCTACGCCACCTGCCTGCTCCCCTATGCGCCCTTAACACACACACACACACACACACACACACACACAAGCCGTTGACCTGTACACAGCTGCAGGGCCAGAGCGCATCCCACAGACCCAGCCCAGCTCCCGGTCCGAGCACCCGTCCTCCACCTCCACCCGCCCCCCCATCCCACAGACCCAGCCCAGCTCCCGGTCCGAGCACCCCCCCCCCCATCCCACAGACCCAGCCCAGCTCCCGGTCCGAGCACCCGTCCTCCACCTCCACCCGCCCCCCCATCCCCGCGTCGAGGCGCCGTGCGCTAAAGGAGGAGCACTCGGAGGTGACGAGAGAACTGGAGCGGACGGGGGGGGGCGAGACGCCCCTCCTGACAGATCTCTCCGTCCTCATCTCTTTCCTGCTACTCTGGGGGCGGCTGTAGCTCAGTTGGTAGAGCGGGTCGTTCAGTGATCGAATGGTCAGCGGTTCGAATCCCAGCTCCAACTGTCCACATGTCAAAGTGTCCTTGAGCAAGACACCGAACCCCAAATTGCTCCCAATGAGCAGGTTAGCACCTTGCATGGCAGCTACCGCCATTGGTGTGTGAATGTGTGTGTGAATGGGTGAATGAGAGGCCATTGTAAAGCGCTTTGAGTGCCGCTAAGGTGGAAAAGCGCTATACAGTAGGTCTGCAGTGCCCTCACTCTCACGGATGACTGCATCGCCCCAGGTAACTCAGCCTACCACAGGATCACACAGTGATGCCAATTAGAAGTACTTTCGGCAGCAGCAGCAGCAGCAGCAGCTGAAAAGCCCCCACAGGTCCCGGAGCACAGAGCTTAACGCTATTCACCCAAACCGCTCACGAAGAGGGATTTGTACTGGCAGTGGGCGGTGCACCACTCTAAAAAGTAGAAAAGGGCTTTGACTATAGGGTCGGCCATTAGGAGATATACTGCAGGTGGACCACTCATCAGGTTCTGTCTTTTTCTTACGCTTACTAACAGAATCACTCCCAGAATCACAATCATTCACATGTCACTCTAAATGTAATAAAATTGAAAAAATCTTTGGGTTTTTTATTTTTTTTATTTGCAAAAGCTGAAGGTTTATTTAAATCCCTTCACACCAAACGGTGATGGCGTTTATCGCCGGCGGTAGCCCCGCCCCCTTCCTCCGCGCCGACCGCATCTGGTTCCGCCTCTGAGGCCGGGCTCCTGGTGGACTGGCTGGGCGGAGGGCGAGCGAACGCTCTCTTCAGGGCTGTCTTCCTCCCTGAAGAGGGCTGTCTTCCTCCTCCTTTTTTCCTCCTTTCTTTCTTTCCTCATTCGCTGAGGAAGAGGAAGAAAAAAAAACAGCATAAACACCGGGCAAGTCCACCATGTCTGATTTCTATGACCCAAGTTAAAATGCCAACATGCACACTCTCACACTTGTGGTGCTTTAAAAGTGTGTACTCCCGCACACACTTTTTCTCTGCTTTTAATCAGTCAACGTTTCGGTTTCTACCTTCATCAGGACAGATTTTTGTAACAATGAGAATGTGAGTTCATTTCTATGACCTTCATCTGACCCTCGGGCTTCCCTGCTTGATACCACGCCTACCTTGACCGTACTCTTGTTAATCATTCGGCGAAGCCATCTCAGTCCTGACAGGACGCTGAAGAACCCTGACAGGGTGCTGTAGAACCCTAACAGGATCTCTGCATGGCAGCCGGAGTTTCTATAGAGTTTCTGCTCCAGAGAACTGGCCCACTGCGCCAGACGCATAACGAGCTCCTTGGAGGTGGTCCCCCTCTTCACTTCACCATCCCTGAGTCTGGTTCTGGTTCTGGTTCTGGTTCTGGTTCTGGTTCTGGTTCTGAAGCTGAAGCCAGACTCGGTGTCCACATCTTTTACAACCACCTCCATCTTCACCACGGTGCCTTGATCAGAACGGGTGAGGCTCTCATGTTCGGTGATGTTCTCAGGTTGGGTGATGTCGTCAAGTTGGGTGACGTTCTCAAGTTGGGTGACGTTCTCAAGTTGGGTGGTGTTTTCAGTTTGGGTGATGTCCCCAGGTTGGGTGACGTTCTCAAGTTGGGTGACGTTCTCAAGTTGGGTGACGTTCTCAAGTTGGGTGATGTCCCCAGGTTGGGTGATGTCCTCAAGTTGGGTGATGTCGTCAAGTTGGGTGACGTTCTCAAGTTGGGTGACGTTCTCAAGTTGGGTGACGTTCTCAAGTTGGGTGATGTCCCCAGGTTGGGTGATGTTCTCAAGTTGGGTGATGTCGTCAAGTTGGGTGACGTTCTCAAGTTGGGTGACGTTCTCAAGTTGGGTGATGTCCCCAGGTTGGGTGATGTCCCCAGGTTGGGTGATGTCCTCAAGTTGGGTGATGTCCTCAAGTTGGGTGATGTCCTCAGGTGGGCTGAGGGTATCGAGAGTATCTTGTGGCTGTAGCTGGGCATTTGGCGCCATTTCCGTTGTCTTTGTCGCATCGCATACGTTGTCGCAGAGTGAGATGTTAGGTGATTGTAGTCTGAAGCTGTCCAGGGTGGCAGACAACTGCTCAGGTCCCACAGTTGAAACGCTGTTCGGAAAACTCTCAGGGTCTGGAGGCTTGCGCATTGCAGGTGCTATTAACAGAGCCGCTGTAAAGAGACACTTCAATATTCGAAATTCCATTTTGCATGAAGACTATTGCTAAAACAATAAGAAGTGGCTTCACTCTGAAGAAATCGTTTAGTTGTGAGTTCCTCAGAATGTTCCCAAGGTATAACAGAATTCCGTTGTTATGATGACATAATAGTCACAAAATATATCTATATCTATGACATCATAATGGTACTACTGCTGCCTTCAAGGTTGGTTGTTGGTTGTTCTGAGCAGAGCATTGCAAAAGCCTATCGGCTCGTAGGCAAAACGATGTAGAAAGTTCAAGCACAACTGCTCACATGCATCACTGTTGCTCTTTATAAGCAGCTATAGCTACAGTTTCGTGACATCCCATTCACATCCCTTACAGCCAAGCACAACTGCATTAAACAAATATCGCTTCTTTTAATGTTATCAGTTTAGCTATACTGTAGCTACTGTATACTGCAGTCAGTCCCGCACTCACGGTCAAGTACTGTATGGGCTGAGGACGCGCTTGGGAAACAAACTCCGAGCAAGGGGAACACGGCCATATGGATATTGAGAGACATCCACACTCTGAACAATAACCAATATTTAGAGCTGAAACTAACTGCATGACACATCATTGCTTATCCAGTTTGTATGACCATCTGCTATGAATGCGCAGTGGGCTCATCGGCCAGGGTTCTTTAAAACTCTTTTGATTGTCTAGACCCTAGGGGCTTGTTTTATTATGCAGTATACGTATACATGTTAATTTAGCAATGTTTTAAATTGACAAACGTGTATGCTTGGAGTTAAATGTTTTTTTTTATATAGACCTAGAAGGAATCAGAATATGTGGAAATTTAATTTTAGCCTATTTTAATACAATTCAAATTCTGCTTAGAGGGAATTATTTTCAACGGACATTATGACCTGAGCATAATTAATAATTATCTAAGTTAATATAGCCTAGGCCTATGAGAACGCTTTTTACGATAGGCTAGGCCTATGCGTCTTGTGATTGTTCTGTAGCCTAGGCTACAACTTAAGGCTTATTTGGCCCTATTGAATTAATTTAAGCCTACTAGGCTACTCATTATTATTGAATTATCTAGTTGATATATGAATAAAACAATAAGCCGTTTTAATGGCTATGGGCTACTAGTTGTAGCTATACACGAGTTGATGCGCTCTGCTCTTATACGCACGGTTGAGGCGGCAGCTCAAATACACTTCGCACATATCCTCTGCTATAGCCTCTCACAGACAGCTAGGTGCACTTCATGCATTGGTAGACAGTTCTGCAGCTTGTCTTCACCATGCAGGTATTTTGGTGGGGGTATTCTTCTGTGGACACTGCGAGGGGCGCAGCCGGTGGCTGTTTGGAGGCCAGAGCGCGCAGCTCTTCAGCCAACTGGAGATGTCGCGTCTGGGGAGGCTCTGTGTCTCTCCACCAGTCCCCAGCGAGTCCAAGCTCCCCCAATGAATAATACTTATTTATAATAGCCTACGTAGCGCGAAACTGTGCAAATAATAGGCTGTAGCCAGCGCGAAACTGCGCATTCCCTATAGCCGTTCATGGAACGACTGGCGGCCGGTATAAATAAATAAAAACATACACGATATTTTCTTATTTGAATGATCTTGAATATATTCAAGATATATCTCATTCAAGATCATTCAAATAACAAAATATTGTGTATATTGTGCATGTGAAGGCACTCACTGTCAAACCTGCCGCTATCTATGCACAAGATAGTTAATGTCCGGATATGATTGGCAATGAGTGATCTTTATTTTATCTTTACTCATGGCGACTATGTCAATTTTGTATGGATCCACAAGTCGATCAAGCTTATTTTTTCTTTGTACCGTGCTGAAGCCATAAAGCCTACTGCGCTCAGACTTGGCTACATTAGCTGGTGCCCCGTCTTCAAATGTACTTCCGGGGTTTACGAGTAGCCTACCAGTTGAATGCGTTCCAGAAACAAAACGCAAAACCCTCACGTTCACCACATCTTTACTAACAAATATATTTACAATACTGTTATTTTGCGCATTTGACCTAACAGCCACCACGTCTTGACCCGACGTCAGTTACCGAGATAGATAGGCTACTGTAGGCCTAGATATAGGTGTTCGTAATAATTAAATTACATCCAGATGGCGAAAACATGTGTTTGAGAACAAGGTAATAATAACAATTAAACGTTATTTGTATAGCACCTTTCATACAGATAAATTCAGCTCAAAGTGCTTTACAACAGAGCATTTAAATTAAAGAATGTGAAACTTAATGATGCTTCATTCGTAGACTATAGGAGAAAAACAGAGCCCAGCCTGCTAAATCTACTCAAAGACGCCACCTGGCGGTGGTGCATCACTAAAACAAAATAACACCCGTCTGAAATCCCACGAGATTTCCAACGGGATTTCCCTGCCAAATACCGCGACGTGAAATGCTGCAGCATGTGACATTTCTAACTTCCCACATCTGTATAAGTGCAGTCCATTTACCATTTACTCTTCCCTCTTTGTCTCTCTTTCTCTCTCCTCCTCTGGTCTCTCCCGTTCCTCTCTCTCTGCCCCCCCAGACTCAGGTGGGGGAGTTCCTGGGCGACAACGACCGGTTCAACAAGGAGGTGATGTACGCCTACGTGGACCAGATGGACTTCCAGGGGAAAGACTTTGTCTCGGCGCTGAGGATCTTCCTGGAGGGCTTCCGTCTGCCCGGGGAGGCCCAGAAGATCGACAGGCTCATGGAGAAGTTTGCTGCTAGATACCTGCAATGCAACCAGGGGTGAGAGAGGACTGGACAGACGGACGGACGGACGGACGGACGGACGGACGGACGGACAGACAGACAGACAGACAGACAGACAGACAGACACAGAAAGACAGACAGACAGACAGACAGACAGACAGACAGACAGACAGACAGACAGACAGACAGACAGACAGACAGACATGGTATCTGATTAGATAATTACGGCTCAATTCTTTATTCATCTGTAACTTTGACCTTCCATTCTTGGTCTCTCGGCCTGTCTTCCCTCCCTCCCCCTCAGACAAACCCTCTTTGCGAGTGCCGACACCGCCTACGTCCTCGCCTACTCCATCATCATGTTGACCACAGACCTTCACAGTCCACAGGTACAGTAAAGCTCCATTACTTAACCTCACTCAACCCGCCTCCATAGAAAACAGCTGCATTACTTAACCTCACTCAACCCACCTCCATAGAAAACAGCTGCATTACTTAACCTCACTCAACCCGCCTCCATAGAAAACAGCTGCATTACTTAACCTCACTCAACCCGCCTCCATAGAAAACAGCTGCATTACTTAACCTCACTCAACCCACCTCCATAGAAAACAGCTGCATTACTTAACCTCACTCAACCCACCTCCATAGAAAACAGCTGGATCACTTAACCTCACTCAACCCGCCTCCATAGAAAACATCATCCCAGCAGATCGCCTGGATGCGTCAGTCAGTCAGTCAGTCAGTCAGTCAGTCAGTCAGTCAGTCAGTCAGTCAGTCAGTCAGTCAGTCAGTCAGTCAGTCAGTCAACCAATCAGTCAGTCAGTCAGTCAGTCAGTCAGCCAGTCAGCCAGTCAGCCAGTCAGTCAGTCAGTCAGTCAGTCAGTCAGTCAGTCATCTGAACTGCGTTTCTGTCTCTTCCTCTTTCAAAAGGTGAAGAACAAGATGACGAAGGAGCAGTACATCAAGATGAACCGCGGCATCAACGACAGCAAAGACCTTCCTGAGGAGTACCTCTCCGCCATCTACGACGAGATCGCCGGCAAGAAGATCGCCATGAAGGAGACCAAGGAGCTCACCCTGAAGTCCAACAAGCAGAGTGCGTCTCCGGCCTTCACACCCCGACCCCACAACAGGGTCATTAGGCTCTGAAACTGAGTGCATCGAAAGATGATTCTCCTCTCAGACGACGGTGTTGAACGGCTGTTTGGAGGAGTAATGGAACTTGGGCTGAGTTCTCAGATCTAGGTGTAATCTGGACTGAGTTCTCAGCTCTAGGTGTAATCTGGACTGAGTTCTCAGATCTAGGTGTAATCTGGACTGAGTTCTCAGCTCTAGGTGTAATCTGGACTGAGTTCTCAGATCTAGGTGTAATCTGGACTGAGTTCTCAGCTCGAGGTGTAATCTGGACTGAGTTCTCATCTTCTAGGTGTAATCTGGACTGAGTTCTCAGCTCTAGGTGTAATCTGGATTGAGTTCTCAGCTCTAGGTGTAATCTGGACTGAGTTCTCAGCTCTAGGTGTAATCTGGACTGAGTTCTCAGCTCTCGGTGTAATCTGGACTGAGTTCTCAGCTCTAGGTGTAATCTGGACTGAGTTCTCAGCTCTAGGTGTAATCTGGACTGAGTTCTCAGCTCTAGGTGTAATCTGGACTGAGTTCTCAGCTCTAGGTGTAATCTGGACTGAGTTCTCAGCTCGAGGTGTAATCTGGACTGAGTTCTCAGCTCTAGGTGTAATCTGGACTGAGTTCTCAGCTCGAGGTGTAATCTGGAGTCATTCGTCTGAAGTCTTTGTGGATATTGTCGGATTCCCGTCAGACTCTTGAGTTTGGGATTGGGTTTGATTAGGGCTCATAGCTGATTGCAAAGCAGAAAGGTTTATGAGAAAAGTTGGTGCACTCAGAAGGGATATTATGTTCACTATAACGAGTTTAGACGTCACACGCATATGACACAGGGCCAGTCTGTGACTCTTGGCTGTACGTAGTTATTTTAACTGGGTTGTTAGTCGCTCTGGTTGTCTAAACGTTGTGTGTGTTGTTGTCGCTGGATCAGGTGTGTAAACGTGTGTGTGTGTGTGTTGTCCCTGAGTCAGGTGTAGCTAAACATTGTGTGTATGTGCGTGTGTGTGTGTGTGCGCGCGTGTGTGTGTGTGTGTGTGTGTGTGTTGTCGTCCCTGGGTCCGTCATGCCTAAACATTGTGTGTGTGTGTGTGTTGTCCCTGGGTCAGGTGTAGCTAAACATTGTGTGTGTGTGTGTGTGTGTGTGTGTGTGTGTGTGTGTGTGTGTGTGTGTGTGCGTGCGTGCGTGTGTGTGTGTGTGTGTGTGTGTGTGTGTGTGTGTTGTCCCTGGGTCAGGTGTAGCTAAACATTGTGTGTGTGTGTGTGTGTGTGTGTGTGTGTGTGCGCGCGCGTGTGTGTGTGTGTGTGTGTGTCAGGCGTGGCCAGTGAGAAGCAGCGTCGTCTGCTGTATAACGTGGAGATGGAGCAGATGGCGAAGACGGCCAAGGCTCTGATGGAGGCGGTCAGCCACGTCCAGGCCCCCTTCACCAGCGCTACACACCTGGAGCACGTCAGACCCATGTTCAAGGTAACACACACACTCACACACACACACACACACACTCACACACACACACACACATACATACACACACACACACACACACATACACACACACACACACACACACACACACACACATACACACACACACACACACACACACACACACATACACACACACACACACACACACACACACACACATACACTCACACACATACAGTGTCTCTCTCTCTCTCTCTCTCTCTCTCTCTCTCTCTCTCTCTCTCTCTCACACACACACACACACACACACCGGGAACACATCAGACTTCAAGGTAACACACTAATACACACAGAGAGACACACACACACACACACACACACATCTGGAGCATGTCAGACCCATGTTCAAGGTAACACACACACACTCTCTCACACACACACACACACACACACACACACACACACCGGGAGCACATCAGACTCATGTTCAAGGTAACACACTACTACACACAGAGAGACACACACACACACCATGTTCAAGGTAACACACACACACACACACACACACACACACACACCTGGAGCATGTCAGCTGTGTCAGGCCTGTTTGAGATGTTAGTAGTTGTGTAGCGAGTAGAGTGGTGTAGCCGGGGGGACCTGACCCCTGACCCCCAGCGCTCTGCTGCCCCCCAGCTGGCCTGGACGCCCTTCCTGGCTGCCTTCAGCGTGGGCCTGCAGGACTGTGACGACCCCGAGGTGGCCTTCCTCTGCCTGGAGGGCATCCGCCTGGCCATCCGCATCGCCTGCATCTTCACCATCCAGGTACCGCTGCTGCCCTGTGTGTGTGTGTGTGTGTGTGTGTGTGTGTGTGTGTGTGTATGTGTGTGTATGTGTGTGTATGTGTGTGTGTGCGTGTGTGTGTGTGTGTGTGTGTGTGTGTGTGAGAGAGAGAGAGAGGGAGAGAAAGAGAGTCTGTGTTCGTGTGCGCGCGTGTGTGCGTGTGTGTGTGTGTGTGTGTGTGCGTGTGTGTGTGTGGTTTGCACTGATAAATAGAGTATCTCAAAACTTGGCAAATATTTATGCAAATAGCACATACTGATTCTTTCCTTCTTTCTTTCTCTCTCTCTCTCCCTCCCTCCCTCCCCCCCTCCCTCTCTCTCCCCTCTCTCTCTCTTTCTCCCCCCTCCCTCTCTCTCCCCTCTTCCTCCCTCCCCCCCCCCCCTTGTCTCTCTCCCTCCCTCCCCCTCCCCCTTGTCTCTCTCCCTCCCCCTCCCCCTTGTCTCTCTCTCTCCCCCCCCCCCCTTGTCTCTCTCCCTCCCTCCCCCTCCCCCTTGTCTCTCTCCCCCCAGCTGGAGAGGGATGCGTATGTCCAGGCCCTGGCCAGGTTCACCCTGCTGACCGCCAGCTCAGGCATCGCAGAGATGAAGCAGAAGAACATCGACACCATCAAGACCCTGATCACTGTGGCCCACACCGACGGAAACTACCTGGGCAACTCCTGGCACGAGGTCTGCTCCTCCAGCTCATCACTGTCCCTCCTTCTCTCCCTGACTATCTGTCTCTCTCTGTCCCTCCTCCTCTCCCTCACTATCTGTCTCTGTCTGTCCCTCTGTCCCTCCTCCTCTCCCTGACTGTCTGTCTCTGTCTGTCCCTCTGTCCCTCCTCCTCTCCCTCACTATCTGTCCCTCTGTCCCTCTGTCCCTCCTCCTCTCCCTCACTATCTGTCTCTATCTGTCCCTCCTCCTCTCCTTCACTATCTGTCTCTGTCTGTCCCTCTGTCTCTCCTCCTCTCCCTGACTATCTGTCTCTATCTGTCCCTCTGTCCCTCCTCCTCTCCCTGACTATCTGTCTCTATCTGTCCCTCCTCCTCTCCCTGACTATCTGTCTCTATCTGTCCCTCCTCCTCTCCCTGACTATCTGTCTCTGTCTGTCTCTCTGTCCCTCCTCCTCTCCCTCACTATCTGTCTCTATCTGTCCCTCTGTCCCTCCTCCTCTCCCTGACTATCTGTCCCTCTGTCCCTCCTCCTCTCCCTGACTATCTGTCTCTGTCTGTCCCTCCTCCTCTCCCTGACTATCTGTCTCTGTCTGTCCCTCCTCCTCTCCCTGACTATCTGTCTCTCTGTCCCTCCTCCTCTCCCTCACTATCTGTCTCTGTATGTCCCTCTGTCTTTCCTCCATCCCCTGACTATCTGTCTCTGTCTGTCCCTCCTCCTCTCCCTGACTATCTGTCTCTGT
>NC_140242.1:1365368-1370368 GCF_949987555.1 Borostomias antarcticus | reverse complement strand
TGTGGGTGCGGGGCTGGTTCCCCATCCTGTTTGAGCTCTCCTGCATCATCAACCGCTGTAAGCTGGACGTCAGGACCAGGTGAGACGTCTCTGGGATACGGGCCGGATTATGGCTTCAGTCTACGAGGTTTGAATGGACAGCGATGGGCTTTTCAAGCAACTGTAAAATATATTGTTGAAGGAATTAATAATCCAGTCTTGAGATCGTTGAAGACATTAATCCATCCAGTGTTTAATAATCAATAAGGAGAAATTGCCATCGGTATTTCTAATATACTGTATTTTTTTTATGTGCCTGGCGTGAGAAAGAGTAAAGTGACCGCAAAGTTTCTCTCTGACCACGGCAGTTCCAGTCAGAGACATCTCTCTACAATTCCCAAATTCGCCCGGCGGCTAGCTACGATGACGTCCGTACGTCCGATGTCCCCGTTACCTGTGTCTAGACAACCGGCGGCCATCAACGAGAGAACAACTTATAAAGGGCATGCTGGGATTAGTTAAACACAGCTGTGGTGTTGATGGGACAGTGGTCCAAAATGATGGGACAGTTGTTCAATTCACAGCTATTTCAGTGGCATGACTAGCTTCCGTCCTACCAGTCCTGAACAGAAACAAACCAGCCACGCACATAAGCCAGGCTTGACCTGGCCTGGTTCTCCGCAGCTGATCTGGCCTAAAGACGGGGCGGCAACAACTGCACCTTCTTCCTCTGTTCTCCCTCCCCGCTCTAGGAGGGAGTGTTTAGAGAGGTCTGCTAGTTTGGAATCCAGCCCGTTTCTAAGTGCACGCACTACACAAACTACTTGGTGACCCAGTGACATACCTGAATACTCTCCGAACAATCCCATAAGCCTCTCCCAGTAATCCCTGACATCCTCACCCCTCACTTGTCTGCAAGTCTGGATTTTCTTCCAGTCAAGATCCCTATAGGACTGCTTTAATACGAGACCTTGAGTCTTCTGTGTCCTCGTCCCTGTCTGGGACTGCTTTAATACGAGACCTTGAGTCTTCTGTGTCCTCGTCCCTGTCTGGGACTGCTTTAATACGAGACCTTGAGTCTTCTGTGTCCTCGTCCCTGTCTGGAACTGCTTTAATACGAGACCTTGAGTCTTCTGTGTCCTCGTCCCTGTCTGGGACTGCTTTAATACGAGACCTTGAGTCTTCTGTGTCCTCGTCCCTGTCTGGAACTGCTTTAATACGAGACCTTGAGTCTTCTGTGTCCTCGTCCCTGTCTGGAACTGCTTTAATACGAGACCTTGAGTCTTCTGTGTCCTCGTCCCTGTCTGCTTCTCTGGGCCGGTGTGCTGGTCTTATGGTGCGTTCGTTTGTGGTCGGAGGTGGCAAGTCGCAAGTGGCAAAATACCTACCTCCGACCTGTGTGCATTCGAGCTATATACCATTATATCACAGTCACCTAGTTATATCTATATACCATTATATCACAGTTACCTAGTTATATCTATATACCATTATATCACAGTTACCTAGTTATATCTAGTGCATTCGAGCAACTGGGGGCTGAGAAACATATCCGAATTTGCGACGAGGAAGTGCGAGTTCATGCAGTGTTTTATTTGATTATTCCTAGTAGCAAGTCGTAAATTGCCACCTCCCAGTTATAAACGAGCGCACCATTCAGCTCAGTAAGGAGGCCTACAGGTACCGGCAGAGACAACGTAGCTGCTGGAAGTCACAGACTGCGGCATTCAAACACTATTTCCATCTGGTTTGTGAACTCCGTGGGGTTTCCCTGATGAGGTGGCAGGGACTGGACTATGTATCTCACCTCAGCAGTGGACACAGATGTGGTTTTTAATCATCCTGTCTTGGGAAGGCTGTCATTGGGAAGAGGCCAACAGATTCTCCTTCAGCTGTCTGTATGTTCTCATCTTTCTACATGTATGTTGAGCTGAACAGGAAGCCCCTTGTGGCGTGTTGCAGCTTGACAGTCTTGCTAAATTCCCATTGTAATACAAATGTCACTGAATGCCCAGAGCCTGGACCCAATAGCAGCTCAACAAAGAAATGAAAATATTAAAAACGCTTCAATAAGCAGGGCTTTGTTCTTCATACTCAAACGCCAGACCTGTCACCCAGCAGACATTATTCTTCAATGCCCCCTGAGATGCCTACAGATGTTATCATATGAAATATTCATAATCACTACTGTACATTGGGTATTGTAACCCACAGCAGTGTTCGTCTGGGCCGACAGTAGGCTTCATGCCTTGATGGTGACGATGGCCATGTCCTCCATCATGTGAGACGGCAGTTCTTGGGCTGGCTGGCGTCACCTCGTCTCCCACACTAGATACAGGATATCCTCAGGTTATATTTAACACTTCAGAAGACATTCCTCACCTCGTCTCCCACACTAGGGCCCTTTCTCAATATGCCTTCTTGTCCGTACTTGCGTCCTTGTGAACTTGTGAAACGTCATCAGTCGGAGCCCAAGTACTGTTCCAATTCAAAAGGACGCAAGTCCCAAGTCCGCATCAAATGCCAGGATGTGTTCTTGCTCCGCCCATTTTATCCAGGATGCATGGGAGCAGACTTGTGAGGACTTGAGACAGACAGATATCCCAGAAATCATTTCACATTAAGAGAACGGTTGTTAGGGCAACACCATTGAAAATGCCTCTAAATAATCTATCTAAACTAGTAGAAACAGACGTTATTTGGATAAAACAGCCACATAATTGGTTTCAATTGTGGTAATTATCTGCATGAAAAGCAATGAAAACGTAAAGATATTTACTTTAAAACAGTTTAAAACGCTTTTCAAAATCCTAGCAATGGCGGCTGCCGGTGTCCACACAAAACAGTTGAGATGGTGACGTCATCAAGAACGCTGCTGTTCCAACTGCTGAATGACTGAACTTGCGTCCTCCAGTCCTCGGGAGTTCATACTCTGATGAGAACTTCCCAAGTCTGGACTAGCAAGGACACAAGTCCTAACTTCGCATAGTTGGAATTGAGAAACGGCCTAGATATAGGATATCCACAGGTTACATTTAACACTTCAGAAGACATTCCCAAGAGCTGCGGATAGCAGAGCTGGCAACATTATTACATCTTTTGTTGAACAAAATCATTTTGCATTGTTATTAAGGAGCCTAAAAATAGTCTCCTACACACTTATATTTTTCATTTAAGACCTTTGAGCAATGAATTTAAGACAGTTTAAAATGTATTAAGGCCTTTAATTTACATAAATTAATGTAATACTTTTAATGTAATACTTTTAAAGACTTTTTAAAGACCCGCGGATGCCCTATAGACCGTAATCCCTTCATCTTTTAATATAAACAGCTCTTCCCTTCGTATGCCTCTTTAATATCCATTAAGAGTCCTGGGGCACAGACATAACCCATCCCTGACTGTTATGCAACCATAGGCAAAAGCAAGATACTTGATTTAAAAGCAAGCAAGAGCAATATGCAATAGCAATATATTAAGCATAAGCAATAACACTTCTTTAACTTCCACAATATACATTTTGTCCAGTATTTATCTTGGTTAGTTGGTTATTTTATTAAAGACTGATTGGAGAGTAGAATATCTATACTGTATGTGAGGGGTTTTCAAATGAGACGATAACAAACTGTGCATGTGCGTGTGTGTGTGTGTGTGCGCGTGTGTGCGCGTGTGTGCGTGTGTGTGCGCGTGTGTGTGCGTGTGTGTGTGTGCGCGCGCCTCCAGGGGTCTGACGGTAATGTTCGAGGTGATGAAGACGTACGGTCACACCTTTGAGAAGCACTGGTGGACAGATCTGTTCAGGATCGTCTTCAGGATCTTTGACAACATGAAGCTTCCGGAACAACAAACTGAGGCAAGTCCCCCCAGAACCGCCCCCCCCCCCCCACACTGAGGCAAGTCCCCCCAGAACCGCCCCCCCCCCCCCTCAAACTGAGGCAAGTCCCCCCAGAACCGCCCCCCCCCCCCCCCAAACTGAGGCAAGTCCCCTCAGAACCCCCCCCCCCCCCCCAAACTGAGGCAAGTCCCCTCAGAACCGCCCCCCCCCCCCCCAAACTGAGGCAAGTCCCCTCAGAACCCCCCCCCCCCCCCCCCCCACACTGAGGCAAGTCCCCTTCAAACACACACACCTCAACATTAGACTCCCATCATCCTGTCCTCACGTGGGTTTCTATATAAACCCAGAGCATTAGTCTATACTGTTAGTATATAAACCCAGAGCATTAGTCCATACTGTTAGTATATAAACCCAGATCATTAGTCTATACTGTTAGTATATAAACCCAGATCATAAGTCTATACTGTTAGTATATAAACCCAGAGCATTAGTCTATACTGTTAGTATATAAACCCAGAGCATTAGTCCATACTGTTAGTATATAAACCCAGAGCATTAGTCTATACTGTTAGTATATAAACCCAGATCATTAGTCCATACTGTTAGTATATAAACCCAGAGCATTAGTCTATACTGTTAGTATATAAACCCAGAGCATTAGTCCATACTGTTAGTATATAAACCCAGAGCATTAGTCTATACTGTTAGTATATAAACCCAGATCATTAGTCCATACTGTTAGTATATAAACCCAGAGCATTAGTCTATACTGTTAGTATATAAACCCAGAGCATTAGTCCATACTGTTAGTATATAAACCCAGAGCATTAGTCTATACTGTTAGTATATAAACCCAGATCATTAGTCTATACTGTTAGTATATAAACCCAGATCATTAGTCCATACTGTTAGTATATAAACCCAGAGCATTAGTCTATACTTTTAGTATATAAACCCAGAGCATTAGTCTATACTGTTAGTATATAAACCCAGATCATTAGTCCATACTGTTAGTATATAAACCCAGAGCATTAGTCTATACTGTTAGTATATAAACCCAGAGCATTAGTCCATACTGTTAGTATATAAACCCAGAGCATTAGTCTATACTGTTAGTATATAAACCCAGATCATTAGTCCATACTGTTAGTATATAAACCCAGAGCATTAGTCTATACTTTTAGTA